>NC_091200.1:34751255-34771255 GCF_040958095.1 Procambarus clarkii
ATCCTACCCCTGGATGCCCCATGTCCACCTTACCCCAGGCCGCCCCATGTCCACCTTACCCCCAGGCCGCCCCATGTCCACCTTACCCCCAGGCCGCCCCATGTCCACCTTACCCCCAGGCCGCCCCATGTCCACCTTACCCCCAGGCCGCCCCATGTCCACCTTACCCCCCGGCCGCCAAATGTCCACCTTACCCCCAGGCCGCCCCATGTCCACCTTACCCCCAGGCTGCCCCATGTCCATCCTACCCCCAGGCCGCCCCATGTCCACCTTACCCCCAGGCTGCCCCATGTCTACCTTACCCCCAGGCCGCCCCATGTCCACCTTACCCCCAGCCGCCCTATGTCCATCCTACCCCCAGGCCGCCCCAAGTCCACTTTACCCCCAGGCTGCCCCATGACGTCCACCTTACCCCCAGGCCGCCCCATGTCCACCTTACCCCCAGGCTGCCCATGTCCACCTTACCCCAGGCCGCCCCATGTCCAGCTTACCCCAGGCCGCCCCATGTCCACCTTACCCCAGGCCGCCACTATACACCACGACACTATAATCCACGACACTATACTCCACGACACTATACTACACGACACTATACACCATGACACTATACTCCACGACACTATACTCCACGACACTATACTCCACGACACTATACTCCACGACACTATACAATACGACACTATACACCATGACACTATACTCCACGACACTATACTCCACGACACTATACTCCACGGCACTATACTCCACGACACTATACTCCACGACACTATACACTACGACACTATACACCATGACACTATACTCCACGACACTATACTTCACGACACTCTACACCACACTATACACTACAACACTAACACCACGACATTATACTCCATGACACTATACTCCACGACACTATACTCCACGACACTATACACCGCAACACTATACTCCACGACACTATACTCCACGACACTATACACCACGACACTATACTCCACGACACTATACACCACTTCACTATACTCCACGACACTATACACCACTTCACTATACTCCACGACAACCTATATTGCCCCCGACACTATACTTCAAGACACTATACTCCACTCACTATACTCCACACACTATAATCCACGACACTATACTCACACAACACCTATACACCACGACCCTATGGCTCCACGACACTATACACCACTATACTCCACGACATTATAGTCCACGACACTATACACAACGACACTATGTTCCAGAACACTATACTCCATGACATTATACACCACGACACTATACACCACAACACTATACTCCACTACACTATACTCCACGACACTATACTCCACGACACTATACTCCACGACATTATACTCCACGATACTATACTCCACGACACTATACTCCACTACACTATTCTCTACGACACTATACTTCACAGCACTATACTCCACGACACTATACTCCCAACACTATACTCCACGACACTATACTCCACGACACTATACACCATACACTATCCCCCTACTCCACGACACTATCCACCACTATACTCCACGACATTATAGTCCACGACACTATACACAACGACACTATGTTCCAAGACCCTATACTCCATGACATTATACACCACGACACTATACACCACAACACTATACTCCACTACACTATACTCCACGACACTATACTCCACGACACTATACTCCACGACATTATACTCCACGATACTATACTCCACGACACTATACTCCACTACACTATTCTCTACGACACTATACTTCACAGCACTATACTCCACGACACTATACTCCCCAACACTATACTCCACGACACTATACTCCACGACACTATACACCATGACACTATACTCAGCGACACTATACTCCACGACACTATACTTCACAACACTATACTCCACGACACTATACTCCCCGACACTATACTCCACGACACTATACTCCACGACACTATACACCATGACACTATACTCAGCGACACTATACTCCACGACACTATACTCCACGACACTATACTCCACGACACTTATACTCCCCGACACTATACTCCACGACACTATACTCCACGACACTATACACCATGACACTATACTCAGCGACACTATACACCCCGACACTATACTCCCCGACACTATACACCCCGACACTATACTCCCCGACACTATACTCCCCGACACTATACTCCATGACACTATACTCCACTACACTATTTTCTATGACACTATACTTCACAACACTATACTCCACTACACTATTTTCTATGACACTATACTTCACAACACTATACTCCACGACACTATACTCCCCGACACTATACTCCATGACACTATACTCCACACTATTCTCAACACTATACTCCCCGACACTATACTCCACTACACTATACTCCACGACACTATACTCCACGACACTATACTCCATGACACTATTCTCCATGACACTATACTTCACAACACTATACTCCACAACACTATACTCCCCGACACTATACTCCGCGACACTATACTCCACGACACTATACCCCACGATACTATACACCACGACACAATAGGCAATATTAGTCCTAACATTTCCATCTTGATGACAGCATGAGTGATTATGTTGGGAGACGTATAGTGTCCAGAGTCCGTGTTGACATGGTTATTTACAATGATTGTGTGTTGTTTCTTAGAGTTAGACTTCATATGAGCACTTGGCAGTCAATGGTTGTGTTTTTTTTTTTTGAGATATATACAAGAGTTGTTGTTACATTCTTGTACAGCCACTAGTCCGCGTAGCGTTTCGGGCAGGTCCCTGGAATACGATCCCTTGCCGCGAAGAATCGTTTTTTCATCCAATTACACATTTTACTGTTGCGTTAAACAGAGGCTACAGTTAAGGATTTGCACCCAGTAAATCCTACCCAGCTAGGATACGAACCGATGACATAGCGCTCGCGGAACGCCAGGTGAGTGTCTTACCACTACACCACGGAGACTGAATTTATGAGAAAGACTGACGAAAGACGGAGACTGTTATTTATGATAGGTGAAATTTGTTAAAGTTTTCTCCTCCATATGACTGATGAGTGGCAATTTTGAGTCGAGGCGCCTGAGTGTGTGTGCAGCAACAATGTTGATCGACAGTTGGGCATGGCTTGTGTGTTATTTCTTATAGAGTTATAATTGATGTGAGCACTTAATTGGCGGTCAGTGGTGGCGCTTCTTAATAAACAATATATACTCTCGTGATTTAGTTCGGTATGGGGTTTAAAGAAAAAACAGCATACAAATGTTATATCACAGAAAACGAATTTATCATAAACTCATATATTTTTCTTATAATATGGAAATGCATTCATATAATAGATAACAATATGAGTAGCCAAATTTCTGTAAATCCCCTACCATGTTGGAATCTGTGGAAATGAATGAGCAAATGTACTGGCTGCTGAAGGAAACCACATTGGTTTTGGATAATTTTGGATACAAATGTCCATGGAGATTCAGAACGGACACAATTATAGTTGAACATGCAGAGGAGTTTAGGAATCTGTGGTGAGAGTGAAGGACACAGCCTTCGCAATTATACTTCAGAGAATGTAAACATCTAAGAGTCATTAGAAATATGTGTAGAATAATGAACCCTACAATGTTTGAGTTAGGTTAAACACCATTTGTCATATAGATACTGTTCTTAAAGATTCACCCATTTTGCAACAGCAAGATAACATAAAAGATTTTAAGGGTTGACGAACGTTAATCTTCTTGTTTGATAAACTGTGCACTTGAGACATAGTTAATAAGAACACACCAATATATAAGACAACAAAACGTTTTCTGATTCTTTCACACCACATTCCAGCAACATTTATAATTTATATAAATTATTTTAGGGAATAATACAAAAATTATATATTTAAACATGATATTAGTGTTTAGTGGAATGCATAAGGAGTCAAATTGTGTTAAAAAGAGCGATTTTTAGAAAATTTGGAAAACAATTTTTTTCTGATCATAGAATAACTAAATGTATTTTGAAGGTTTCATTCAGCCATTAAATACCATTCAAAATTTATTAATGAATTTTACAAAAAACACCATAAATTTTATATTTAAACATGTAAAAACTATTTGTAATACATTAGGAACAAAATAGTTGTAAATAAACAATTTATTATAAAACCTATGTGTTTGGATTTTTGGATTAAAAGTTTCTCAAAGGCTCTCCTGCACCATTCTCAATGCAAATCATTCCTACACCTATGGGAAGAGATAGACAAACGTTTTCTATACGATTTGTGTTTGCTAGGTAATGCGTCCTGATGAGACACGCAAAGCATTCGGCAGACGATTAGATAAGCTTCATAGCTCACTGAAATCAGCTTTGATGGGTTTTAGATGGGAAGCAAAGGAAAGCCTCACCATAGGTAATGTGTGTGTAGACTACTGAGATTTGGTGCCATACAGCGTCATGCCCCCCGAGGTCATACTAAAGGAAATACAAGCAAAGGACTTTGAGCCAAACAACACTATTTGGGAATTAATGGATGAGATGACAGATTCCACTGAGAGGCTACAGAACTGGGACTCTGCACAACACTGCTGTTTTCAGTGCAATCAATCCCCATAAGCCTGCAAATGTTGTCATGCGTTCTTTCCCTAGTAACATTCAGACTCATGCTAGGTCTTCTCCACCCTCACATGGCCCCCGGTAATTCTCCAGGACTAACTCTCCTCATTATCCTCCTCACCCGCAAACGCCAGAATGCTTTAACTGTGGCAAACCTGGCCACCGTTAGGCAGAATGCACATCAAACAGCACTCCTTACCAACCGCATGCAAGACATAACAGTGCAAGCAATACTGTATATCACAACCGTCCTTATTGCATATTTCACCGCAGACCTGTACATGAAATGTCAGACTGCCGAGCAGCTCGTGCACCATTCTGCACCTATCACCAGCTCCATGGTCATGACACTGTTGACTGTCGAGCTCGCCGAGGTTGTAATCAAGCTACCCCAATAACCAACCACATGCTGCAACCCCTAACCAGCGCCGACCGAGCCTTGCACGTGCTCCTGCAACCCGACCTACTGCCCATGTTAGGTTCACGAAGACTGACAGTCCCAACACAGATGGACACTGACTCGCGGCTGACAAATGGTGTTACAGCCTTCACGAATAATGCAGACCAGACCTACGGGTACTTAGACCAGACCAGACCAGACTTGCAATCGGGGAAAGACATAGCAGCCTTTGTAAACCAGCATGACATAGGGAAGCGAGACGACCACCCTGCATAATCAGTACCTACCCATAACAGGTTTAATATATTAGCAGAGGAGGATACCGTACACCTCCTACATGCTGACAGTACTCACAATCATGTGCTTCAGACACCATGTCGACCACACCAGTCTCGTACTAACATGCCTAACAAGGACACAGAAGGATCTCTGATTACAACCACTCTGAAAGGTCGACAAGTTAAAATTTTCCTAGACACAGGAGCTAGAGTCATCATCATCAAAGAAGCCACCTTGAATGACATACACAACAGACTTGTCGTATGCCAGCCATCTGTCTCCAACCTTAGTGAAGTTTCTAGAAGAATGACTGCAGTGTTGGGTGAAGCTGACAAAGAGTTGATAGTTGATGACAGATCAGTCGCCATGACCTGTTTACTTGTAGATAATATTCGGTTCCCAGGAGACATCCTTTTTAATTACTATCGATGCTTACCATTGGGAAACAACAATTGGTGACACAGTAGTACCTCTTTGTGGTGTGTTCCCCATGGGGACACGAGTTCACCAACCATAGGGACTATATCAGTTACATAAAAGCCAGGAGTGACCAAGATAACCTTTACCAGACACTTCCAAACAAAGCTGTCACTCAATCACTTACTGAAACCAGTCCATCACACAGCCAAACAATATCACAGGTCGATGAAGTCAATGAATCTTTGCAAGGGGCCCCAGCAATTGTTCATTACCTTGCCTAGAGTCTAACATCAATCAAGTCAGAGGCATCTTATACCAAGACAACGTACTACATTCTCACACACTAACAAAGGTGTTTGTCAAAATTCCTGGTGTACCTGACCTAGATCACGTAATAGCAGACAGTGACACATGTCAAATAAAAGGTACCTACATAGAACCGTCCTTTCATCAGATGCAGAACATCTCTACTGCTGTTTATGTTGCAAATGTCACCAATGCCAACATTCACCTCACATAGACACACATTGTATACTTCACCCATTGTTCGTTAGTGGTGCGAGTAGTGAATGAAGA
Source organism: Procambarus clarkii (assembly GCF_040958095.1). Classification (NCBI taxonomy): domain Eukaryota; kingdom Metazoa; phylum Arthropoda; class Malacostraca; order Decapoda; family Cambaridae; genus Procambarus; species Procambarus clarkii. The sequence goes on from NC_091200.1 coordinate 34,757,541, forward strand.
CTCTACTGAACTAATGGTACATGCACTCTCTCATACGACAAATCAAAATCAGTTAGCGATCTCGCCTGAGCACCTTAGTCCCACTGACTTCCCAGACGCCCAAGCCCCCCATCCTCAACAAACACTGTTGTGGCACTGACAGGAGAACAACTTGGCATGACACACCTCATCAGTCACAAAATTCCTCTTGAACCAGGTACTCAACCAATTTATGTACCCGCATATAGATTGCCTCATTCTCAACGAGCTGTTGCAGACCGTCATATTGACGAGATGTTACACGGAGGTGTTATTGAAGAAAGCACCTCTCCATGGAATGCTCCATTGATCATAGTACCCAAGAAGGATGGATAGCTCTTGCATACCATCGTTGATTTCAGAAAACTTTACCACGTGACGATACCAGATAGGTTTCCACTTCCCGTGCTCACTGACTTATTGCAGAACATAGGCCAGTATGAGGTTTCGTCTTCTCTTGATCTATTGCAAGGTTTTTGGCAAATACCACTTGACCCAGAAAGCCGAGAACTGACAGAGTTTTCAGTCCCTAGTGGCCATTACTAGTACACCTGCATACCTTTTGGCTTATGCAGCAGCCCTATTACTTTCTCTAGGCTTATGACAAACTTGTTCCGACGAATGATAGGTAATACCCTCAAGGTTTACCTCGATGACCTCATAATCATATCCAAGGATGTACCGACCCACCTTCAAAGTTTAGAACTTGCTCTTCAGAAACTATCAGAAGCTAATTTGAAGATCAAACTTATCAAATGTGACTTCATGAAAAAAAGAGATAAAGTTTTTAGGCCATAAAGTCATCTCACACGGCATTACCACTCTTAACTCAAAGATAGACACTGTGAAGAAGTATCCTATCCCTCATAATGTTGATGCTGTACAAAACTTCCTAGGCCTAACAGAGTTCTATCGCCATTTCATCGCTGGCTATTCAGTGATTGAGTCTTCTCTCACTCACCTCCTTAAGAAAGACGTCCTATTCGCCAGGAAAGCTGATCAGGAGAAAGCGTTTAAAACACTTAAAAAGGCTTTGATATCAGCTCACATTATCAAGTTCCCAGACTTCTCCAAATTGTTTGTCATAGCCACCGATGCCAGTAATATTGGATTAATAGCCATACTAACATAGACTAGCGACAGAAAAAAACATGCCATTGCATATGCAAGCTGAGTTCTCTCCAAAGCAGAAAAGAATTACTCGACAACAGAACGAGAAGCTTTAGCTGTAGTGTGGGCTCTCAAACATTTCAGAGACATCATCTACAACTACCCTGTCCATGTACTGAGGAAAAAATAGAACCCAATAGGTAAGATTGCCCTTGGTCGCTCACGATACAAGAGTTCTTACCCACGTTTGGAAACTTACCTGGCAGACATAATGTAGTTGCCGATGCCCTCACCCACTACGTCGCTCCTGTTCAGGTAGAATACCCTTCGACAGACTTGCAAAATGTAGAAATAGCACAACAACAAGACCCATTGTGGGCACCGATTATAAGCTTTCTAATGAACCCGAAAACGACTGTTACAGTCAAGTCTTCTATGCCACTCAAGGAACTAGTACTCGTAAACCACGTACTCCACATGAAGGTTATGTTTGGCTCTCCTGCCAGAATGATACATCAACCTGTTATTCCTGCGTCGATAGTACCTATCGTGTTGAAACTTGTCCATGATGCACAGTGCACATCCTGGCAAGGACTGCACCATAAAGCAGGCTTGCCTCGAGTATTACTGGCCCGAAATGACAAAACAGACTAAACATCACGTGGATCAATGTCTAACCTGCCTAGCTAACAGAACCCATGTTGCTGGGCTGAACCCAATTCAGACTTACCCTACGACTAATGCACCTTGGGACCGTGTTTCTATGGACTTGCTAACGAACTTTGCTGGAATTTTCAAAGGTAATAAACATCTTCTAGTTGCGGTGGATAACTTCTCTAAATACGGTAAACTGGTTTCAATTCCAAACACAATTGCATAATGCATTTCATAATAACATAATTTGCAGGTATGGTCCACCTAGGGTTATACTCTCGGTATAACTCTAGGTGGATTCTCGGCCGTTGTCAGTATACTGTACTGACAACGGCCCGGAATTCAACAATTCTGTTATGGAACAACTGGCTAAACTGTACAAAAATAAAAAGTGCAATATAATGCCTTATCAACCTGCTAGCAATGGTCTTGCTGAAAGAACAAATAAGAAATTAACAGTCAATAACGCACTCAGAGTAATAGTCAATCGGGACAGTCACAAATGGGATGAACTTATGCCAATCGTCCAAAGCTCGATAAACTCCTCTGTCAACTCCTCAATAGGAGATACACCTCACTCTGGGCTTTATCGGACAGACATGAGATTCCCTAATGCTCTCATATCCTCACCGCCTGTGTCACTTTACAACTATGATGATTGTGTTATAGTCAAACAAAGAGACACTCAATTGGTATCCCTGAGAGTCAAGGAATACCTATCTAAAGCTACTGACGATTTCACTAGGTTACAAAACGCTCATGCTAAACCTACAAAAATAGGACCTGGATCTTTAGTAATGATCCTCAACCAGCGAAGAGATGGTGCCATGTATACGCTGACTGAGAAGTTTCTCGGATCTTACAGAGTTCTTGAGCATATTACAGGTACCAAGTACAAGCTGGAAAACCTTCCTAGAGGTGAACATGTAAATGAACATCTCAGTCACATGAAACTAGCCCGACTGACTGTTGACCAAGACAGCCCAGTACCTGTCAATGACCATGTAATGACTGACCCTACCACCGTGACACCCACTCTGGTCGAAGACACGAACAATGGTACCGCATCACCTGGTACTCATACTTACAACTTTCGGTCCAGACCAGTTATTTTGACAGTGCACCAACAACAGTCGGATGATACATGCTTGTGTGTCTGTGGTGTTCCTGTCTGTAAAGGACAATGGATGCGTTACATCAGCTCCTCACTTCCTGACTGCCAGTATGTAGCAGAAGATGACTCTATTCGTGAAGACCTAGCCCCTAACAATCATAGTTTTTATGTCTAGCTGTAAGGGTAATGCTTACCATATTATAAACTAAGTAACCCGTTCATGCCTACTAACTTCTACCCCTTTCCCATTAGTTCTAGTTAATTTTTTTACGAGAAAGCTCGTCTTGAGTGAGTACCCAACCATTGTATATGTTAGACACTTTTATGTACCATTCCCGCAGCATATCCGTTGAGATTTCCTGAGAGAGTTAAACTGATTAACGCCTTTCTCAGTGGATTTTATACATCTGTTCTTTTTCCTTTGTCTCAAATGTATATAATATAATACCTACATAGCTCACCTTAATTCATAGTTTCAATCTTATGACTTCTCATACACTCACTGTTCAGGTCCTGGTGTTTTTGCCGCGTCCCTGCACTCCATATTTTAGTAGAAAGTCACTTATACTATGTACAATATCGTGCCTTTGTCAGCGTCTACCGATTATAATCTGCTTAACAGGTAACACTGTGGGTGTGCATCCTGATCCTTGCACACAACTTCTGGTCCACTGCCTCCAGTATGCTCAGACGTTTAACTAGTTAGTCATGATGCTCCATGGATAACTTAATTTTAGAATTATATTTATGCAATGTACTCTATATTCATGTATGTCTGAGACTGGGTTGTGGATGTCTCAGAGCTTGTTTACAGCCACCATAGGTAAATAATCCTATACATAAATGTTAGTTAGGTTCACAACCAAAAAGTTCTTCAAGCAGATTGTTGAGGACGACGATGATAGCGTGCTAAGGGTAGTTGGACGCCCAGGGTATGGTGGGCGCCATCTTGTTATGTCTACTCAGAACCTCTCAGAACTAGGTGCTCCTTGTGTGCTCGCCCGAGGGACAGCCGAGGGCCACACTCCATAATCAGATTGGCGTTAGCCCTCGCCCAGCAGAGACATTCACGATAGCTAGTACGTGGCCCAGCATAAAATTTATAACTTTACTAACAGCCGCTGAGCCACAGCAACTTTCCCTGTCCCTTTCTTCTCCCTACTATCCCAAACTCCCCCGTCTCATCGTCCTTCCTCACCATTACCCCCTTCCTTGTACCCTCGTCCACCACACTATCTCTCACTTCCGTCCCCTCGTCATCCCCCCCCCCCATTCCTCACTCCCTCATCCGATGCCTTTCCAAAAGGTCTGATGTTCGCATCAGAAAATTTGGAATATAAAGTGAGCTGATGTTCCCATCACTGACATATAAGTAAAACAGTTAAAAAATTAAATGAAAATATGAAACAAAATAAAAAATAAACTATACTCACGAAATGAATGGTATGGTAAACAAGATAGCTCAATTCCAACGGAATTCACACAAAATAATTAAATCAAAATGAAAATAAATAAAAATCTATGAAAATGCAATTTATCAATGCAATCAGAAACATTGAAATGAAATTGTAACATATTTAGTATAGCATGTGTGTTGCTCATACATGCAACAGATGGTGCTGTTTTTCAAGAAAAGCATAGTTTTACCTGTCACAGGTGTGTCATCTATACTTATACATACGAAGTGAACGGTATGGTAAACAACACAGCTCAATTCAACACAATGTCACACAAAATAATTCAATAAAAAATCAAATAAATCAAAATCTGTGAAAATAAAATTTATCAACGCAATCAGAAACAATGAAATGGAATTCGTGACATTTTTAGTATAGTGTGCATGTTGCTATTATGTGCAAAAGATGGCGCTGTTTTGACAAAAATGCATGTTTTTCCCTGTCACAGGGGTGGCTTCTATATAGTAGGTATATAAAAAGACGCGCCTATTCGAATGCAACGTTGTGTCAAAATTTCAAAGCAATCGGTGAAAAACTTTTGGAGATTACAGCATGTGTTGCTCTTACGTCCAACAGATGGCGCTGTTTTTCAAAAAAAGTCTGTTTTTTCCTGTCTCAGGTGAGGCATGTATATAGTAGATATATAAAAAGACGCGCCTATTCGAATGCAACGTTGTGTCAAAATTTCAAACACTCAATAAAGAGGTTTCGAAGATTTCCTTCACATGAAAAACTCAGTTTTCAGAAAAAGCATGTTTTTTTTTGTCGTCACAGACGTGACATCTATATAGTATGTATATAAAAACCTGGCCGGATGCGAATGAAACATTGTGTGAAAATTTCAAAGCAATCGGTGAAGAACTTTCGGAGATTAAGGGTTATGCACAAACGAACATTATAATTTTTATTTATATCAATATAAATAAAAATGGAAAGGTTCATTTGTTCAACATCGCTAATCTCCGAAAGTTCTCCACCGATTGCTTTGAAATTTTCACACAATGTTCCATTCGCATCCGAGCGGGTTTTTATATACATACTATACTGATGTCAAGTCTTTGACAGAAAAAACATGTTTTTTTTTTAATTGTGCTTTTCATGTGTTTTTCATGTGAGAGAAATCTTCGAAACCTCTTTCCGATTGCTTTGAAATTTTGACATGACGTTGCATTCGAATAGATGCGTGTTTTTATATACCACCTATACACATGTCTCACCAGTGACAGGGAAAAAACATGCTTTTTTAAAAAACAGTCTCATCTGTTGGACGTAAGAGCAACACACGCTGTAATCTCCCAGAGTTCTTCACAGATTGCTTTGAAATTCTGACACAACGTTCCATTCGAATATGCGCATGTTTTTATATACCTACTATATAGATGCCACCCCTCTGACAGGTAAAAACATGTTTTTTTTTTCAAAAAACAGCGCCATCTGTTGCACGCAATAGCAACACACACGCTATACTAAATATGTTATTAATGTTCATAGATTTTGATTTATTTAAATTTTTATGGAATTATTTTGAGTGACATTGTTTTGGAATTAAGCTGTGTTGTTTACCATACCATTCATTTCGTAAGTATAAGTATAGATGCCATACCTGTGACAGGTAAAAACATTTTTTTTAAGAAACGGTGCCATCTGTTGCATGTAAGAGCCACACACTCTATATAAGTATGGTACGATTCCATTTCAGTGTTTTTGATTGCATTGACAAATTTAATTTTCATACATGTCGATTTATTTTCATTGTGATATAATTATTTTTTGTGACTTTGCATTGGAACAGAGCTGTGTTGTTTATCATACCATTCATTTCGTGAGTATAAGTATAGATGCCACACCTGTGACAGGTAAAAACATGATTTAAAAAAAATAAGCCCATCTGTTGCACGTAAGAACAAATTACGCTATACTAAATATGTTTCGATTCCATTTCAATGTTTCCGATTTCATTGATAAATTGAATTATCATAGATTTCGATTTATTTTCATTTTGATTTAATCCTTTTGCATGACATTGCATTGGAATTGAGCTTTGTTATTTACCATACCGTTCATTTCGTGCGTATAGTTTATTTGTTTATTTTTTCATTGTTTTTCATTTTTTTTAATGGTTTTCTTATATTTCAGTGATGGGAAAATGAGATGATTTGATGTTCCCAATTTTCTGATGGGAACATCAGATCATTTGGGAATGCATCGAACTAGGGAGTGGGGAGGACGAGGGGACGGGAGTGGAGGAGGGTGGGACGACGAGGGACATAGGATTGGGTAATGGTGGGGAGGATGAGGGGACGGGGAGTTGGGGATGGTGGGGACGATGGGACAGGGGAATGGAGATTGGTGGGGGGGAGGACAAAGGGACAGGGAAGTGGGGGAAGTGGGGAGGACGAGGGGAGGGGAGGGGGGAATGGTAGGGAGGACGAGGGACGGGAGAGAGAGGGAGATGGGGAGAGGACGAGGGGACGGTGGAGTTGGGAATGGTTAGGAGGACGAGGGGACGGGGGAGGGGGGAATGGTGGGGAGGACTGGGAGACAGGGGAAGACAGACAAGTTGCTGTTGCTCAGCAATGTACATGCGTTGCTGAGCTGCAACAATGTGTGGCCGGGTACAGCTAATAGATAATAAAAATGAAAATGCCCACAGCTGTTTGGTACTCCATTCCTCCCCACTACCATGAAAGCTACAACCGCAAACAACAACCATTATTATCCAGCCTCTCATCTCTCAATCACCTGATGTACAGGTTCATGAGTCTGTTGGGGTCTATCATATCTACACTTGAACCTGTGTTTGGAGTCAGCCTCCACCACATCACTTCCTAATGCATTCCATTTGTCAATCACTCTGACACTAAAAAAGCTCTTTCTAATATCTCTGTGGCACTCAATTTCCACCTGTGTCCCTTAGTGCGTGTGCCCTTTGTGATAAATAGCCTGTCTATCTATCCTATCAATTCCTATAAGAAACATGTTGACTTGATCATGTTCCCCCTAATTCTTCTGTTTTCCAGTGACGTGAGATATATTTCCCGTAGTGTCTCCTCATAGTTCATACTCCTCGGTTCGGATACTAGTCTAGTGGGAAACTTTTGAACGTTTTCCAGTTTAGTCTAATGCTAGAATATGGACTCCATGCTGGAACTGCATGCTCCAGGATTGATCTGACATATGTGGAATACAAAGTTCTGCATGATTCCTTACACAAGTTTCTTATGTTGGCCAGCCTGGCATATGCCGCTGATGTTATTCTCTTGATGTGGGCTTCAGGGGAAAGGTCTGGTGTGATATCAACCTCCAAGTCTTTCTCTCCTTCTGACTCTTGAAGAATTTAATCTCCCTAATGATACCTTGTATATGGCCTCTTGGTCCCTACACCAATCTTCATTACATTACATTTGCTTGGGTTAGATTCTAACAACCATTTGTTTGACCATTCCTGCAGCTTGTCCAGGTCTTCTTGAAGCCTCAAGCTGTCCTCCTCTGTCTTAATCCTTCTCACAATTTTGGAATCGTCAGCAAACATTGAGGAGAATGAGTCTATACTCTCTGGGAGATCATTTACATATATCAGAAACAGGATAGGTCCGAGTACAAAGCCCTGTGGGACTCCACTGGTGACTCCATGCTAATCTGAGGTCTCACCCCTCAGTGTAACTCCCCTGCCTGTTTCTCCAGCTTATGTATCAGCCCCTTATGGGGTACTGTGTCAAAGGCTTCCCGACAGTCCAAGAAAATGCAGTCCACCAATCCTTCTCTTTCTTGCTTAATATTTGTCACCTGATCGTAAAATTCTATTAAGCCAGTGAGGCAAGATTTACCCTTCCAGAAACCATGTCGGTGGTTTGTCACGAAGATCCTTCTCTCCAGATGAGTTACTAGGTTTTTTTCTCATGATATTCTCCACCACCTTGCATGGTATACAAGTTAAGAACACTGGCCTGTAGTTCAGTACCTTTTGCCTGTCGCCCTTTTTGTATATTGGGACTACATTAGCCGTCTTCCATATTTCAGGTAGGTCTTCCGTCTCCAGTGACCCACTATACTCTTTCAGCACACTCTTACAGTACCCATGGTGAGATTCCTTCTGGCGAATAGCCTTACTCACGTAAGGATCCAACAAGTGTGTCTTGACCTCATTTCTTGTTATTTCGAACCCTTCCACGGCCGTCTGGTATACCTGTTCTCACCCGTTATAAGTTACATCACTCGTTCTTTCACTGTTGTTTTCCTCCTGATGTGACTGTGGAGTAGCTTTGGTTCGGTCTTGGCTTTATTTGCTATATCGTTATCATACTTTTGCTCTGCTTCTCTTCTCGCAATAACATACTCATTCCTGGTTCTCTAGTATCTCGCTCTGATTCTGGTGTTCTGTTATTTCGGGCGTTAATTCTACGTCTTTTTGTTCAGCTCCTTTGCTTCCATACATGCCCAATTAAACCACGATTTCTTCTTTTGCTTCTCGGATTTTTCCTTTCCGGCTGGGATAGACCTGTTTACTGCCTCCTGACACTTTTGGGTGACATAGTCCCTCATGTCTTGTATGAACTTAGCTCTGAGTTCTGAGTCCCATGGTATATCCATAAGGAAACTTCTCATATCCTCATAATTCCACTTTCGGTATGCCAGTCCTTTCTTTCCTAGTTATTTTGGGGGGGAGATAAATCCTAGCTCTACCAGGTAGTCAAAGATCAATACACTGTGATCTCTCATTCCCAAGGGTGCTTCCAACTGAACTTCCCTTATATCCCACTCATTTAGGGGTAAATATCAGATCAAACACTAGCTGGTTCATCCTCTCCTCTCATTCTTGTCGGTCCCTTGATGTGTTTGACTTATAATGTTTTCTTGTTGCCACTTCCATCAGCTTAGCTCTCCCTGTGTCTAGTCTCCTTGAGGGTCTCTGATCTCCCCCAATCTATCTTCCCGTGTTAAAGTCTCCCATGATTAGTAGTTCAGATCCATTCCTGCTAGCCACAGAAGCTGCTCTCTATATTCTATTGATGTGGTCATGTTGTTTCTATCATATTCCTGTCTGGGTCGTCTGTCATTAGGTGGGAGTTATATGACTACGAACTATAAGTTTTTGTCCTCCAATTGCTATGGTACCTGTTATGTAGTCACAAGTGAAACCTTCACTTGGTTGAAGTAGTCACTTGTGTACTCACCTAGTTGTACTCACCTAGTTGTGCTTGCGGGGATTGAGCTCCGGCTCTTTGGTCCCGTTTCTCAACTGTCAATCAACTGATGTACAGATTCCTGAACCTACTGGGTTCTATCATATCTACATTTGAAAACTGTGTAAGGAGTCAGCCTCCACCACATCACTTTCTAATTGCATTCCACTTCTTAACTACTCTGACACTGAAAAAGTTCTCTCTAATGTTCCTAAGGCTAATTTGAGTATTCAGTCTCCACCTATGTCCCCGTTTGTTTGCGTACCACCTGTGTTAAAAAGTTATCCTTTATCTACCCATTCCATTCCTCTGAGCATTTTGTAGGTAGTGATCATGTCTCCTAATTCCCTTCTGTTTTCCAGTGTCGTGAGGTGCATTTCAACGCATCCTTTCCTCGTAACTCATGCCTCTTAGTTCTTGGACCAGCCTAGTGGCATACCTTTGGACTTCTCCAGTTTCGTCTTATGCTTGACAGGTACGGGTTCCATGCTGTGGCCGCATACTCCAGGATTGGTCTTACATATGCGGTGTACAAGGTTCTGAATGATTCCTTACACAGGTTCCTGAAGGCTGTTCTGATGTTAGCCAGCCTCGCATATGCAACAGATGTAATTCTTTTGATGTTGACTTCAGAAAACAGTTTTGTGTGATATCAACTCCTAGATCTTTCTCTCTGTCCGTTTCATGAAGTACATCATTTCCCATTAGGTATCCTATGTCTGGCCTCCTGTTTCCACTGCCTAGTTTCATGACCTTGCATTTACTAAAGTTGAACTTTAGTAGCCATTTGTTGGACCATTCATTCCGTCTGCCTAGGTCATCTTGTAGCCTCCTACTATCATCCTCTGTTTTTAATCCTCCTCATAATTTTTGCATCATCAGCAAACAATGAGGGAACGATTCTATACCTTCTGGGAGATCATTTACATATATCAGGAACAGTATAGGTCCAAGGCTTGAACCCTGCTGGTCTCCACTGGTGACGTCTCGCCAATCTCAGGCCTCACCCCTCAGAGTGACTCGCTGTCTTCTGTTGCTTAGGTACTCCCTTATCCAATGGAATACCTTCCCTTTCACTCCTAGCCCGCATCTTCAGCTTTGTTCACTAGCCTCTGTGTGGTACTGTGTCACAGGTTTTCTTGCAATCCAAGAAAATGCAGTCTGCCTACCCCTCTCTTTCTTGCCTGATTTTTGTTGCCTGGTCATAGAATTCAGTTAATCCTGTGAGGCAGGACATGCCATCCCTGAATCCATGTTGATGCTGTGTTACGAAGTTCTTTAGGTCCAGATGTTCCACAAATTTTTTCGCACAATCTTCTCTATCAGCTTGCATGGTATGCATGTTAGGGGACACTGGCCTGTTGTTCAGTGCTTCCTGTCTATCCCCTTTCTTGTATATCGGGACTGCCATTAGCAGTCTTCCACATTTTTTGCAGTTCCCCTGTTACCAGTGATCTGTTATACACTATGGAGAGTGCCAGGCATAGTGCTTCTGCTCCTTATTATAGTATCCATGGGGAGATTCCATTCAGGCTATAGCCTATGTCCACATTCCAACTCTAGCAAGAGATTCCTTACATCCCCACTGGAAGTCTCAAACTCTTCTAGTGGTTCCTGGTTAACTATTCCCTCTCTTATCTCTGGAACTTCCCCTTGCCTGTGAAGACCTCCTGGAATTTATTATTTAGTTCCTCGCCCATTTCCTTGTCGTTTGTTGTGAATCTGTCTGCCCCTATCCACAATTTCATTACCTGTTCCTTTACTGTTGTTTTTATCCTGATGTGGCTGTGCAGCAATTTAGGTTGAGTCTTTTGCCTTGCTTGCAACGTCATTTTCGTAATGCCTTCTGTCTCTCTTCTCAACCTGGCATATTCATTCCTTGCACTCTGGTATGTTTCTCTGCTCTCGAGTGATCTATTATTTCTATAGTTTTTCTACGCCCTTTACTTTACTGCTTAGCTAGCCTACATCTCTGATTAAACCATGGGTTTCTCATTTGCATTTCGCTGTTTTCCTTTTGGACCGGGACAAACTTGTCTGCTGCCTCTTTACACTTCTGCATGATGTAGTCCATCATGTCTTGGGCCGTCTTTTCTTTGAGCTCTGTTTCCCATGTTATATCTGTTAGGAATTTCCTTCTCTCCTCATAGTTTCCCTTTCGGAATGCCAGCCTTTTGTTTTCAGTTCCCCTCCTCGAGTTCCTTAACCCTTCTTCAATCAGATACTCAAACGTCCGACACTGTGGTCGCTCATTCCCACTGGGGCCTCGAAACCGATATCCCTTATGTCGGAGTCGTTCGAGTGAAGACTAGGTCAAGTCTCTCTGGTTAATCGTTTCCTCTCATCCTTGTGGGTCCTCTGACATGCTGGCTTAAGAAGTTTCTTGTCCCACCTCCAATAGTTTAGCGCTAAATGTATCCTCACCTCCATTTGATTCCTTGTTCTCTCAGTCTATCCTTCCATGATTAAAGTCCTCCATGATGAGCAGATGAATCTATCTTCTACAGGCAGCAGAGGCTTCCCGCTCATTATAGTGTTAACTGCCATGTTGTTGGTGTCATACTCTTGCCTGAGTCTTCTATCATTGGGTGGAGGGTTACTATATTACTGCTACTACTACTCTTGGTCCTCCCCATTGTCATGGTGCCTGTTATGTAGTCTCTGAATCCCTTGCAGCCTGGGATAGCCATCTCCTTGTAACTTCATTCCTTTCTCATTAGTAGAGCCACTCCACCTCCTCCCTACCTTCGCCCCTCTTTCCTTATTACTGCGTAGTCCCTGGGGAAACACCTCAATCATTTTGATTCCTGAGAGTTTTGTTTGTGTGAGTCCGATTACATCTGGGTTCACTTCTTGTGCTCTTTCCCTTAGTTCACTTGCCTTGCTTGTAATCCCATCTATGTTTGAGTGCATCACCCTGAACTGACTCTCTTCTGTCCCTTCTCATTTTCTGTTGATTCCCATGAAGGAGGGAAAGAGGGAGGATCCAGGATGGGAGGGCCTAAGGAGGGGGACCTGGGGGATATGGGGTGTGCGGGGGCTGGGAGGATCTGGTACGTGGAGGGTGGTGGTGGAGGAGAGAGGGCTTGAGGGGGGGGGGTTGTGGGGGAGAAGAGAGGGCATGGGGGGGAGGGTGAGAAGGGGAGGTTAAGGGGGGAGTAAGAGGGGGAGGCTTGGGGGTGAGTGAGTGTGGGAGGCTTGGGGGGTATGGGGGGGAGGGTGGGCTTGGGGGAATGAGGGGAAAGGGGTGGCCTTGGGGAGCAGAAGAGAAGGGAGGGATTAAAGGGGGGGGGGAGGGAGGGAGGAGCTGAGGGTGGTGAGGAGGAAGGGAGGGGCTTAGGGGAGTGGGGAAGAAATTCGGGCTTAGAGTGGTGGGGGAGAATGGAGGGGCTAAGGGGGGTGGGGGAGACCGGAGGGCTAAGGGGGGTGGGGAGAGAACGGAGGGCTTAGGGGGGTGGGGGAGAATGGAGGACTTATGGGGGGTGGGGGAGATCGGAGGGCTTAGGGATGGGGAAGACGGGGGGGGGGGATGGCGGAGAAGGGAGGGCTTGGTGGATTGGTGAGAAAGGAGGTACAGGGGAGGGTGTGAGTGGGGGAAGGATGCCCTAGGTGGGCACTTAATGGGGGGCTGGCAGGGGTTGAGGCAGGTAGGACGTCCATTGGTAGTAAGGTGGGGAGTGGCGCTCCTCTCCCTGTGGCCGCTAAACTTGTGTGTACTAACCTAGTTGTGTTTGCGGGGATTGAGCTCTGGCTCTTTGGTCCCGCCTCTCAACCGTCAATCAAGAGGTATACAGATTCCTGAGCCTATTAGGCTCTATCATATCTACACCTGAAACTGTGTATGGAGTCAGCCTCCACCACATCACCTCCTAATGAATTCCATTTGTCAACCACTCTGACACTAAAAAAGTTTCTTTCTAGTATCTCTGTGGCTCATTTGGGCACACAGTTTTCCACTTCTGTCCCCTTGTGTGTGTGCCCCTTGTGTTAAATAGCCTGTCTTTATCTACCCTATCAATTCCCTTCAGAATCTTGAATGTGGTGATCATGTCCTCACTAACTCTTCTGTCTTCCAGCGAAGTGAGGTTTAATTCCTGTAGTCTCTCCTCGTAGCTCATACCTCTCAGCTCGGGTACTAGTCTGGTGGCAAACCTTTGAACCGTTTCCAGTTTAGTCTTA
>NC_091200.1:34776255-34869901 GCF_040958095.1 Procambarus clarkii
TTTTATCTCCTAAATGATACCTTGTATCTAGTATTCTGCTCCCTACACCTATCTTCATTACATTACATTTGGTTGGGTTAAAACTCTAACAACCGTTTGTTGGACCATTCCTGCAGTTTGTCCAGGTCTTTCTGAAGCCTCAAGCTGTTCTCCTCTGTCTTAATCCTTCTCATAATTTTGGAGTCGTCAGCAAACATTGAGAGGAATGAGTCTATACTCTCTGGAAGATCATTTACGTATATCAGAAACAGGATTGGTCCGAGTACAGCGCCCTGTGGGACTCCACTGGTGACTTCACGCCAATCTGAGGTCTCACTCGTTACTGTAACTCTCTGCTTCCTATTGCTTAGGTACTCCCTCATCCACTGGAGCGCCCTACCAGTTACTCCTGCCTGTTTCTCCAGCTTATGCATCAGCCTTTTATGGGGTACTGTACTCACCTAATTGTACTCACCTAATTGTGCTTGCGGGGGTTGAGCTCTGGCTCTTTGGTCCCGCCTCTCAACCGTCAATCAACTGGTGTACAGATTCCTGAGCCTATTGGGCTCTATCATATCTACATTTGAAACTGTGTATGGAGTCAACCTCCACCACATCACTTCCTAATGCATTCCATTTACTAACTACTCTGACACTGAAAAAGTTCTTTCTAACGTCTCTGTGGCTCATTTGGGTACTCAGCTTCCACCTGTGTCCCCTTGTTCGCGTCCCACCAGTGTTGAATAATTCATCCTTGTTTACCCGGTCGATTCCCCTGAGGATTTTGTAGGTTGTGATCATGTCCCCCCTTACTCTTCTATCTTCCAGTGTCGTAAGGTGCATTTCCCGCAGCCTTTCCTCATAAGTCATGCCTCTTAGTTCTGGGACTAGTCTAGTAGCATACATTTGGAATTTTTCCAGCTTCGTCTTGTGCTTGACAAGGTACGGGCTCCATGCTGGGGCCGCATACTCCAGGATTGGTCTTACATATGTGGTGTACAAGATTCTGAATGATTCCTTACACAGGTTCCTGAACGCCGTTCTGATGTTAGCCAGCCTCGCATATGCCGCAGATTGTATTCTCTTTATGTGGGCTTCAGGAGACAGGTTTGGTGTGATATCAACTCCTAGATCTTTCTCTCTGTCTGTTTCATTAAGTACTTCATCTCCTATTCTGTATCCTGTGCCTGGCCTCCTGTTTCCACTGCCTAGTTTCATTACTTTGCATTTACTCGGGGTTGAACTTCAACAGCCATATGTTGGACCATTCACTCAGTCCTATCCAGGTCATCTTGTAGCCTCCTACTATCATCCTCTGTTTCAATCCTCCTCATAATTTTTGCATCGTCGGCAAACATTGAGAGGAACGAATCTATACCCTCTGGGAGATCATTTACATATACCAGAAACAGTATAGGTCCAAGGACTGACCCCTACGGGACTCGACTTGTGACGTCTCGCCAATCTGAGACCTCACCCCTCACACAGACTCGTTGTCTCCTGTTGCTTAGGTACTCCTCTATCCACCGGAGTACCTTCCCTCTCACTCCAGCCTGCATCTCCAACTTTCGCACTAGCCTCTTGTGTGGCACTGTATCAAAGGCTTTCTGACAATCCAAAAATATGCAGTCTGCCCACCCTTCTCTTTCTTGCCTTATTTTTGTTGCCTGGTCGTAGAATTCAAGTAACCCTGTGAGGCAGGACCTGCCATCCCTGAACCCATGTTGATGCTGTGTTACAAAGTTCCTTCGCTCCAGATGCTCCACTAGTTTTTTTCGCACAATCTTCTCCATCAGCTTGCATGGTATGCAGGTTAGGGACACTGGCCTGTAGTTCAGTGCCTCCTGTCTATCCCCTTTCTTGTATATCGGGACTACGTTAGCTGCTTTCCAAATATCTGGCAGTTCCCCTGTTGCCAGTGATTTGTTATACACTATGGAGAGTGGTAGGCTCAGTTCTCTTGCTCCTTCCTTTAGAACCCAAGGGGAGATTCCATCTGGGCCTATAGCCTTCGTCACGTCCAACTCTAGTAAACACTTCCTTACTTCCCCACTGGTAATCTCAAACTCTTCCAGTGGTTCCTGGTTAGCTATTCCCTCACTTACCTCTGGAATTTCTCCTTGCTCTAAGGTGAAGACCTGGAATTTCTTATTCAATTCCTCACACACTTCCTTGTCATTTGTAGTGAATCCTTCCGCCCCTATCCTTAATCTCATAACCTGTTCCTTTACTGTTGTTTTTCTCCTAATGTGGCTATGCAACAATTTAGGCTGAGTCTTTGCCTTGCTTGCGATGTCATTTTCGTATTGTCTTTCTGCCTCTCTTCTCATCCTGACATATTCATTCCTGGCATTCTGGTATCTTTCTCTGCTCTCCAGTGTCCTGTTATTCCCATAGTTTCTCCATGCCCTTTTTCTTTGCTGCTTAGCTAGCCTACATCTTTGGTTAAACCATGGGTTTCTCATCTTCATTTCTCTGTTTTCCTTTTGGACTGGGACAAACTTGTTTGCTGCGTCCTTGCACTTCTGCGTGATGTAATCCATCATATCTTGGGCCGTCTTTCCCCTGAGCTCTGTTTCCCATGCTATATCTGTTAGGAATTTTCTTATCCCCTCATAGTTTCCCTTTCGGTATGCTAACCTTTTGGTTTCTGTATCCCTCCTCGAGTTCAATAACCCTTCTTCAATCAAGTACTCAAACACCAGTACACTGTGGTCGCTCATTCCTACTGGGTCCTCAAAACCGATTTCTCTAATGTCGGAGTCGTTCAGAGTGAAGACTAGGTCGAGTCTCGCTGGTTCGTCATTGCCTCTCATCCTTGTGGGTTCTCCGACATGCTGGGTTAAAAAGTTGCTTGTCACCACCTCCAATAGTTTGGCTCTCCACGTATCCTCGCCTCCATGCGGTTCTTTGTTCTCCCAGTCAATCTTTCCGTGATTGAAGTCGCCCATGATGAGCAGGTGGGATCTATTTCTACAGGCAGCAGAGGCTGCCCTCTCAATTATAGTGTTAACTGCCTTGTTGTTGTTTTCATACTCATGACTGGGTCTCCTGTCATTTGGTGGAGGGTTGTATATTACTGCTACTACTATACTTGCTCCTCCCATTGTTATGGTGCCTGCTATGTAGTCTCTGAACTCCTCACAGCCCGGGATGGCCATCTCCTTAAAACTCCATTCCCTTCTCATGAGTAGGGCCACTCCGCCTCCTCCCCTACCTTCCCTCTCTTTCCTTATTACTGTATACTCCTGGGGAAAACACGGCATTCGTTATGATTCCAGAGAGTTTTGTTTCAGTGAGTTCGATTACATCTGGGTTAACTTCTTGTGCTCTTTCCCTTAGTTTCACTTGTCTTGCTTGTGATCCCATCTATGTTCGAGTACATCACCCTGAAACTGACTCTCTTCTGCTTCTTTTCTGGGGGGGACCTTTGGGATCTGGGGTGAGTGGGAGCTGGGGGGACCTGGCACAGGGGGATTGGTGGAGGAGGCTGTGTCAAAGGCTTTCCGACAGTCCAAAAGATGCAGTCCGCCCATTCTTCTCTTTCTTGCTTAATGTTTGTCACCTGATCATAGAATTCTATTAAGCCTGTAAGGCAAGATTTACCCTCCCTGAACCCATGTTGATGGGTTGTCACGAAGTCCCTTCTCTGCAGATGAGTTACTAGGTCTTTTCTCACGATCTTCTCCATCACTTTGCATGGTATACAAGTTAAGGACACTGGCCTGTAGTTCAGTGCCTCTTGTCTGTCGCCCTTTTTGTATATTGGGACTACATTAGCCGTCGTCCATATTTCTGGTGTGTGTGTATTCACCTAACTGTACTCACCTAGAGGTTATCTAGAGATGATTTCGGGGCTTTTAGTGTCCCCGCGGCCCGGTCTTCGACCAGGCCTCCACCCCCAGGAAGCAGCCCGTGACAGCTGACTAACACCCAGGTACCTATTTTACTGCTAGGTAACAGGGACATAGGGTGAAAGAAACTCTGCCCATTGTTTCTCGCCGGCGCCTGGGATCGAACCCAGGACCACAGGATCACAAGTCCAGCGTGCTGTCCGCTCGGCCGACCGGCCGACCGACACCTAATTGTGTCTGCAGGATCGAGCATTGACTTTTGGATCCCGCCTTTCGAGCATCGGTTGTTTACAGCAATGACTATGGTCTTATTTCCCTATCATATTTAGTTTTAAAAATTATGAATAGTATTTGCTTCCTCAACCAGTTCCTTGAGTGCATTCCATTTTCCCACTACTCTCACTCTAAAAGAAAACTTCCTAACATCTCTGTGACTCATCTGAGTTTCAAGCTTCCATCCATGTCCCCTCGTTCTGTTACTATTCCGTGTGAACATTTCGTCTATGTCCACTCTGTCCATCCCCCTGAGTATTTTATACGATCCTATCATGTTCCCTCCTCTCCCTTCTTCTTTCTAGTATCATAAGGCACAGTTCTCTCAGGCGCTCCTTATACACCATCCCTCGTAACTCTGGGACGAGTCTCGTTGCAAACCTCTGAACCTTTTCCAGTTTCCTTATATGGTTCTTCAGATGGGGACTCCATGAAGAGGCAGCATACTATAAGACTGGCCTCACGTACAGTGTAAAGCGCCCTAAATGCCTCTTTACTTAGGTTTCTGAATGATGTTCTAACTTCTGTCAGTGTAGAGTACGCTGCTGTCGTTATCCTGTTTATATGTGCTTCAGGAGATAGATTATGTGTTACGTCCACGCCCAGGTCTCTTTCGCGCGTCGTCACAGGTAGGCTGTTCCCCTTCATTGTGTACTGTCCCTTTGGTCTTCTATCTCCTAGTCCCATTTCCATAACTTTACATTTGCTCGTGTTGAACTCCAGAAGCCATTTTTCTGACCATCTCTTGAACCTGTTCAGGTCCTCTTGGAGGATCCTGCAATCCTCATCTGTCACAACTCTTCTCATCAACTATGCATCATCCGCAAACATCGACATGTAGGACTCTACTCCTGTAAACATGTCGTTAACGTACACTAGAAATAGAATTGGTCCCAGCACCGATCCTTGTGGTACTCCACTCGTTACTGTTCGCCAGTCCGGCTTCTCGCCCCTTACCATAACTCTTTGGCTTTTTCCTGTTAGGTAGTTCCTTATCAATGCTAGGACCTTTCCTTCCACCCCTGCCTGCCTCTCAAGTTTGAACAGCAGTCTCATGTGCGGTACTGTATCAAAGGCTCTTTGGCAGTCCAGCAATATGTAGTCTGCCCAACCATCTCTGCTCTATCTTATCCTCGTTATTTTATCCTAGAATTCCAAAAGGTTTGTTAGCCACGATTTCCCTTTCCAGAACCCATGTTGATGTTTGTTCACAAACCTAACGTTCTCCAGGTGTGCAACCAGTCGTAGCCTAATTATTCTTTCCAGTATTTTACAGGGGATGCTTGTCAGTGATACAGGTTTATTGTTAAGTGCCTCCTCCCTATCACCTTTCTTGAAGATCGGTACGACATTTGCCTTCTTCCAGCAACTGGGCAATTCTCCTGACATAAGTGACTCATTAAAGATCATTGCCAGAGGCACGCTGAGGGGCTGTGTTGCTTCTTTTAGTATCCACGGTGATAATTTGTCTGGTCCAACTGCTTTAGTTGCATCCTGTGTTGTCAACTGTTTCATTACCTCCTCTGCTGTCACCTCTATATCTGATAGTCTTTCATCTAGGATAATCCCTTCTAACAATGAGAGCTGTTCAGGCTCGGTAGTGAACACTCCATGAAAACTGGCATTCAGTACCTCACAGATTTCCTTGTCACTTTCAGTATATATTCCCCCCTCTGTTTTCCTTAGTCTTGTCACTTGGTCGTTTACCGACATTTTTCTTCTTATATGGCTGTGGCAAAGCAACTTAGGTTGCTTTTTCGCTTTGATCGCGATGTCGTTCTCATAGTCCCTTTCCGATATTCGTTTTATGGTAATGTAATTGTTCCTAGCTCTGTTGCATCTGATCCTGTTGTCCTCTGTCCTTTGTCTTCTGTACTTCTTCCACTCCCGCCTGCTGGCCATTTTTGCTTCCTGACACTGTCTATTAAACCATGGGTTATTATATTCCCTCTTATATTTTTCCCTTTACTGTTGGTAAAAATCTCTCTTCGGCCTCCTGGCATTTCTGTATGACTAGGTCCATCATATCTTGAACTGTTTTTCCTCTAATTTCTTCCTCCTACTGCACCTCTCTCATATAGTCCCTTATCCTCCTATAGTCCCCTTTCCTGTAGTCAACTCTCCTTTCCCAGACCTCTTGTCCCATGGTCACAAGTTTGAATTCCATTATGTAGTCAAAGACTAGGACACAATGGTCGCTGGCCCCTAGAGGTATTTCATGTTCCAAATTCTCGATGTCTTCTACGTTCTGGGTGAAAATCAGGTCTAATAGGCTCAGTGCATTTTCTCCTCTTTCCCTTGTGTCTTCCTTTACATGTTGTGTTAGGAAATTCCTGTCTATAGCATCTACTAACTTTGCTCCTCACGTTTCGTCCCCTTTATGGGGATTTCTTGATTCCCAATTTATCTCTCCATGATTTAGGTCCCCCATGACCAGCAGCTTCGCTCTCATTCTGTGGGCTAGTGTTGCAATAGCACGCTCCTCACCAGATTTAACAGATCAGTTTGCTATAACCCCCTTTGAATTGACCTCAGCATTAGGGAAACCTAAACAAACTGCCCCTGGTGAGGATGATATAACTTATAACACCTTGAGCTTACTGAATGATGTCCCTAGCCACCCTCTGCTTGACCTCTATCAAATGAGTCTCTCGCAAGGTATCTTGCCAAAGAAATGGACACAAAGTCTCATAGTACCAATTCCTAAACCTAACTCTCAAAGATTCAGACCCATTTCCCTTACATTTTGCATGTGTAAAGTTTTGGAAAGAAATGTTCTCAATCGTGTCATGTTTCAGGTCAAAGAAAAACTGGCCCCAAACGTATATGGGCTCATGCCCAAGTATAGCACACAAACATGCTTTGCTGAATATTTTGTAAACTCCCATAATGGGACACAGGCAGCCTTTATTGACCTAAAGTCAGCTTTCGATGTAGCGAATGGCGAAATAATATTAGAGCAACTTGTTGAATTTGGAATCGAAGGTAATCTTCTGAGTTGGATAAAGAGCTACCTATCCAACAGGCGTGCTAGTGTCCTATTTAAAGGAGTTAAAAGTACAAGAACAGATGCATTCGAACTAGGCACACCTCAAGGTGGTGTCCTAAGCCCTATGCTCTTCAACATACTTATGCACAAACTTATCCATGGCATACCTGTACAACCTACGAATACTGTTATATGTTTTGCTGATGATATTTGTATTATGGCACACAGTAAACCAAGACTACAAGTGTTACTTGATGCATTCTCCAAGAAAGTAGTAGAATGTGGCCTCATAATCTCTGTTGATCAAACAAGGGCTCTTATTCCCCATTCTCTTCATGTTAACTATACTATTAATGAAATGCCCGTGGAGACTTGTGAGTCTTATAAATATCTTGGAGTCGAGGTTAATGATACAAATCTCGTCAGCAACCTGCGCAAAAAACTTGTTGAGCGTCTTAAACCTCTCAAAACTCTTGTTGGCAAAGGATTTGGCATTAACATAAAATATGCTCTTAGTTTTTATATTGCCTTTATACGATCTGTTGTTGATTATTATGCCTTGCATCTTCTTAATTTTTCTCCTAAACAATTACAAGGCCTAGATGTAGTACAGAATGATGCCATGCGCATCATCCTGGGTTGTCCTAGAACTGTCAGAATTGTTAACATGAGAAAGGAACTAAACTTACCTTCCATTTACGAAAGAATAGTTCTACTTAGTACTATGTTTTGCGCCAAAACTTTGAAAAATAATGGTCTCCCCCAGCTCTATTCAAATTAAATTGAGATCCATTCTAAACAATTCTGACTGTTCCCTCAATCCGCCGCAAAAAGCTCCCTACAGTGTGTGGCTCAGTTGTTGTGCCTATAATCTTCAGAAACTGAATGTGTCTCTTAACTCTGATAAAACTGTTCACTATATTCCCCCCTTGGAAAGATGTGGAGGTCTCTCTGCATTATACCCCCGTCAGTGTAAAACAAATGTATAACACTGACATTTTGAGATGTATAACATTAGAAGCTATTGACAGTCATCTTCAAATTCTCAAACCGACTGAATCCTATGCCTTTACTGATGGCTCTGTGCAGTTAGGCACTGGTAGAACAGGTTGTGCATGTGCAGTATATAAAGGGAATGAAATGATCATGACTAGTACACAGAGATTGAACAACTGGGCAAGCACGACACAGACTGAGCTATTGGGTATTTGTCTAGCCACTGAATACCTTAAGCTCAATGGTGGTGGAGTTATTTTCTGTGACTCTAAAAGTGCTCTGCAGTCCTTAAATAACCCATCACAATGTATGTCGGAAGTAGCTTGTAATATTAAATGGAATGTAATTTTTGCCAATGATAATAACTCTTGTATAAAATTTGTGTGGATCCCATCCCATGTTGGAGTTGGAAAACATGACTTTGTAGATCAATTGGCCAATGAGGCTTGCAGGAAAGAAAACATTGATTATGACTTTGGACTATCTAATGCAGTTATTAGAAACATACAAATTAAAGAAATTAATTCAGATTTAGAAGAACTAAGAAATGCCCAGAGACCTGAAAGGCGCAGTATTAAAAGTTATGATAAGTTTTGTAATAATAGGTATTTGTATGGTCAGCACAGTAACCGGACCAGGCAATGTGATGTAGTCATTGCGCGAATTCGCCTTGGCTATAGACACATCTGACAGGTTAGTGAGGCTGAGCCACTACCAGAATACTCAGACTGTACTCTGTGATAAACCTTTAATGCATTCACTAGAACACTATATTGATGAATGTGAAACCGTAAAGGACTTTAGACCTCCTGGCCTATTGTACCACCAACTGTGTAACTATTTTATTGACTCAGGTGTTCTGGGCGACATCCTAACAATTTACCCAAAATTTGCTTGTCCATTTTAAAGAATGAAGAACAATTTTTATTTATATTACTTCTAAGCTGCATCACTTATGAACCCATCCCTGCCCTTGTGTGGCAGTGCACAGTAGAAAGTTGTTTTCACATATCCATACATTAAAACATTGATTGTAACCATGATATATATGTGCTTCAGCCTACAGTTTAGACCTATTGTCTTGTGTATGACCTGTCCTGCGTGACAGTGAATACCAGCATTATCCTCACTTTAATAAGTCTATCAAAATCCTCAGATTAGGCAAAATTGTAGTTAATTTTGTCAATAGAGATGTTAATAATAATAATAATGCCTTCTTGTTGTCATCATACTCCTGCCTGGGTCTTTTACTGTTTGTAGGGGGATTGTAGATTACCACGATCACAATCTTCCTCCCATCTGCTGTCAGAGTTCCATGTATGAAGCTTGTGCTCGCATTGGTACCCCGATTTCTCAGGTCTTCAAACTTCCATTTCTGTTTTATTAAGAGTGCCACTCCCCCTCCCTGTCTCTGTGTCCTCTCTTTTCTTATTACCTGGTACCCCTCTGGAAGGATTGCTTCTGAGATCATGTCATTTATTTTAGTTTCCACAATTGCAACTATGTCACGATCTGCCTCACTCACTCTTTCTTTTATCTCTTCTGCTTTATTAGATACCCCATCAGCATTGGTGTACCAATCCTTGAGATTCTTCATGGAAACTCTTGTACCAGAGTTCGCCCTTATTCTGGGGGTCTGGGGGGGATCTGGGGATGTCTAGGGGGGAGTGAATGGGGGCTGGGGTGATCCGGGGGGTGTTTGGGGGATCCGGGCGGTGTTTGGGGTGATCCTGGGGGTGTCTGGGGGGTCCGGGGGGTGAAAGGTGTCGGGAGGGGTGCTTGGGGGGCGAATTGGAACTGGGCATCTAGGAAGGTAGGTAGGAAGGTCTGGGATAGAGCCTGGGTAGGTAGGTCTGAAGTAGGAAGGGCATACTGGGTCTGAAGATTAGGGAGGGTCTGATAGGCATAGAGGGGTTGGGAGGTAGCGTAAGGTTAGGAGTCAGTTAGAGGTTGAGAGGTTGCGGGGGAGAAGGATAGAAAGGGTAGGGGAAGAGGGGCAGATGGAACATGGATAATGAGAATGGGAGGGAGGTTGTATTAGCCAGAGGGAACTCAGGGGTAGGTGTGGGCATTGGGGCAGAAGGGGAGAAGAGGGAAATGGAGGAAGAGGTAGGGGGGTCCCCCAATCCTCCATGGGGGGTCCATGTGCCTCCCCTCGCAAGGTGTGTGTGTGTGTGTGTGTGTACCCACCTAGTTGTACTCACCTAGCTGTGTCTGCAGGATCGAGCATTGACTCTTGGATCCCGTCTTTCGAGCATCGGTTGTTTACAGCAATGACTCCTGTCCCATTTCCCTATCATACCTGGTTTTAAAATTATGAATAGTATTTGCTTCCACAACCTGTTCCTGAAGTGCATTCCATTTTCCCACTACTCTCACGCTAAAAGAAAACTTCCTAACATCTCTGTGACTCATCTGAGTTTCAAGCTTCCATCCATGTCCCCTCGTTCTGTTACTATTCCGTGTGAACATTTCGTCTATGTCCACTCTGTCAATCCCTCTGAGTATTTTATACGTTCCTATCATGTCCCCCATCACCCTTCTTCTTTCTAGTGTCGTAAGGCACAGTTCCCTCAGGAGCTCCTCATACCCCATCCCTCGTAGCTCTGGGACGAGTCTCGTTGCAAACCTCTGAACCTTTTCCAGTTTCATTATATGCTTCTTCAGATGGGGACTCCATGATGAGGCGGCATACTCTAAGACTGGCCTCACGTAGGCTGTGTAAAGCGCCCTAAATGCCTCCTTACTTAGGTTCCTGAATGATGTTCTAAATTTTGCCAGTGTAGAGTACGCTGCTGTCGTTATCCTATTTATATGTGCCTCAGGAGATATATAAGGTGTTACGTTCACACCCAGGTCTCTTTCGCGCGTCGTCACAGGTAGGCTGTTCCCCTTCATTGTGTACTGTCCCTTTGGTCTCCTATCTCCTAGTCTCATTTCCATAACTTTACATTTGCTCGTGTTAAATTCCAGTAGCCATTTCTCTGACCATCTCTGCAACCTGTTTAAGTCCTCTTGGAGGATCCTGCAATCATCATCTGTCACAACTCTTCTCATCAACTTTGCGTCATCCGCAAACATCGACGTGTGCGTGTGTGTACTCACCTATTCACCTATTTGTACTCACCTATTTGTGCTTGCAGAATCGAGCACTGACTCTTGGATCCCGCCTTTCCAGCTATCGGTTGTTTACAGCAATGACTCCTGTCCCATTTCCCTATCATACCTAGTTTTAAAAGTATGAATAGAGTTTGCTTCCACACCCTGTTCCCCAAGTGCATTCCATTTTTCCACTACTCTCACGCTAAAAGAAAACTTCCTAACATCTCTGTGACTCATCTGAGTTTCCAGTTTCCACCCATGTCCCCTCGTTCTGTTATTATTACGTGTGAACATTTCATCTATTTCCACTTTGTCAATTCCCCTGAGATTTTATATGTCCCTATCATATCTCCTCTCTCCATTCTTTTCTCTAGTGTCGTAAGGTTCAGTTCCTTCAGCCGCTCTTCATATCCCATCCCTCGTAACTCTGGGACAAGCCTCGTCGCAAACCTCTGAACCTTCTCCAGTTTCTTTATGTGTTTCTTCAGGTGGGGGCTCCATGATGGCGCGGCATACTCTAAGACGGGTCTCACGTAGGCAGTGTAAAGCGCCCTAAAAGCCTCCTCATTTAGGTTTCTGAATGAAGTTCTAATTTTCGCCAGTGTAGAGTACGCTGCTGTCGTTATCCTATTTATATGTGCCTCAGGAGTTAGATTAGGTGTCACATCCACTCCCAGGTCTCTTTCTCGAATCGTTACAGGTAGGCTGTTCCCCTTCATTGTGTACTGTCCCTTTGGTCTCCTGTCACCTGATCCCATTTCCATAACTTTACATTTACTGGTGTTAAACTCCAGTAGCCATTTCCCTGACCATCTCTGCAGCCTGTTTAAGTCCTCTTGGAGGATCCTACAATCCTCGTCTGTCACAACTCTTCTCATTAATTTTGCGTCATCCGCAAACATTGACATGTATGATTCCACTCCTGTAAACATATCATTTACGTAAATTAGAAAGAGGATTGGTCCCAGCACCGATCCTTGAGGTACTCCACTTGTTACTGTTCGCCAGTCCGACTTCTCGCCCCTTACCATTACCCTCTGGCTCCTTCCTGTTAGGAAGTTCTTCACCCATACTAGGGCCTTTCCGCTTACTCCTGCCTGCCTCTCAAGTTTGTATAGCAGTCCCATGTGCGGTACCGTATCAAAGGCCTTTTGGCAGTCAAGAAATATGCAGTCTGCCCAGCCTTCTCTGTCCTGCCTTATCCTTGTTACTTTATCATAGAATTCTAAAAGGTTTGTTAGGCATGATTTCCCTGTCCAGAACCCATGTTGGTGCTTGTTTACAAACCCAATGCTTTCCAGGTGCTCAACAAGTCTTACCCTAATTATTCTTTCAAGTATTTTGCAGGGGATGCTTGTCAGTGATACGGGTCTGTAGTTAAGTGCCTCCTCCCTATCACCTTTTTTGAAAATCGGTATGACATTTGCCTCCTTCCAGCAACTGGGCAATTCTCCCGACATAAGTGACTCATTAAAGATCATTGCCAGAGGCACGCTGAGAGCCTGCGCTGCCTCTTTAAGTATCCACGGTGATACTTTGTCTGGTCCAACAGCTTTATTTGCATCCAGTGTTGTCAACTGTTTCATTACATCCTCTGCTGTCACCTCTATATCTGATAGTCTTTCATCTTGGGTAATCTCTTCTAACAATGGGAGCTGCTCAGGCTCGGTTGTGAACACTCCATGGAATTTTGCATTCAGTACCTCGCAGATTTCCTTGTCGCTTTCTGTATATGCCCCTTCTGTTTTCCTCAGTCTTGTCACTTGGTCATTTACCGACATCTTCCTTCTTATATGGCTATGTAGTAATTTTGGTTGCTTTTTCGCTTTGACTGCAATATCATTCTCATAATTTCTTTCCGACACTCGTCTTATGTTAATGTAATCATTCCTAGCTCTGTTACATCTAATTCTGTTGTCCTCTGTCCTTTGTCTTCTGTACTTCCTCCACTCCCTCCTGCTTCTCACCTTTGCTTCCTGACACTGTCTATTAAACCATGGGTTATTATATTCCCTCCTGCTTTTTTCCTTTATTGTTGGAATAAATCTCTCTTCAGCCTCCTTGCATTTCAATATGACTTGGTTCATCATACCTTGCACTGTTTTTCCTCTAAGTTCTTCCTCCCACTGCACTTCTCCCAGGTAGTCCCTTATCCTTCTGTAGTCCCCTTTTCTGTAATCAAGTCTCCTTTCCCGGACCTCTTGTCCTTTGGTCACAATTTTAAGCTCCATCATGTAGTCAAAGACTAGGACACAATGGTCAATAGCTCCTAGTGGTATTTCATGTTCCAACTGCTCGATGTCTTCTACATTCTGGGTGAAAATGAGATCTAATAGGCTGGGCGTATCCCCTCCTCATTCCCTAGTATCTTCTTTCACATGCTGTGTTTGGAAATTCCTGTCAATAACGTCTACCAGCTTCGCTCCCCAGGTCTCCTCCCCGCCATGGGGATTCCTCGTTTCCCAATCTATCTCTCCGTGATTTAGGTCCCCCATGACCAGCAGCTTCGCTCTCATTCTATGCGCTAAAGTTGCTGCCCTCTGCAGTTCATCTAAACATGTCTTGTTGCTGTCCTCGTACTCCTGCCTGGGCCTTCTACTGTTTGGTGGGGGATTGTAGAGTATCAAGATTACAATCTTCTTCCCATCCACTGTCAGAGTTCCATGTATGAAGCTCGTGCTTTCATTGGTACCCAGATTTTCCAGCTCATCAAACTTCCATTTCCGCTTTATTAGTAGTGCCACTCCTCCTCTCTGTCTCTGTGTCCTTTCTTTTCTTATCACCTGGTACCCCTCTGGAAAGATTGCATCCGAGATCATGCAATTTATTTTAGTTTCCACTATTGCCACTATGTCTGGGTCTGCCTCACTAACTCTTTCTTTTATCTCTTCTGCTTTATTGGCTACCCCATCAGCATTGGTGTACCAAACCTTGTGTGTGTGTGTGTGTACTCACCTAGTTGTACTCACCTAGTTGTGTTTGCTGGGGTTGAGCTCTAGCTCTTTGGTCCCGCTTCTCAACTGTCAATCAACAGGTGTACAGATTCCTGAGCCTATCGGGCTCTGTCATATCTACACTTGAAACTGTGTATGGAGTCAGCCTCCACCACATCACCCCCTAATACATTCCATTTGTCAACCACTCTGACACTAAAAAAGTTCTTTCTAATATCTCTGTGGCTCATTTGGGCACTCAGTTTCCACCTGTGTCCCCTTGTGCGTGTTCCCCTTGTGTTAAATAGACTGTCTTTATCTACCCTATCAATCCCCTTCAGAATCTTGAATGTGGTGATCATGTCCCCCCTAACTCTTCTGTCTTCTAGCGAAGTGAGGTTTAATTCCCGTAGTCTCTCCTCGTAGCTCATACCTCTCAGCTCGGGTACTAGTCTGGTGGCAAACCTTTGAACCTTTTCCAGTTTAGTCTTATCCTTGACTAGATATGGACTCCATGCTGGGGCTGCATACTCCAGGATTGGCCTGACATATGTGGTATACAAAGTTCTGAATGATTCTTTACACAAGTTTCTGAATGCCGTTCGTATGTTGGCCAGCCTGGCATATGCCGCTGATGTTATCCGCTTGATATGTGCTGCAGGAGACAGGTCTGGCATGATATCAACCCCCAAGTCTTTTTCCTTCTCTGACTCCTGAAGAATTTCCTCTCCCAGATGATACCTTGTATCTGGCCTCCTGCTCCCTACACCTATCTTCATTACATTACATTTGGTTGGGTTAAACTCTAACAACCATTTGGTCGATCATTCCTTCAGCTTGTCTAGGTCTTCTTGAAGCCTCAAACAGTCCTCTTCTGTTTTAATCCTTCTCATAATTTTAGCATCGTCCGCAAACATTGAGAGAAATGAATCTATACCCTCCGGGAGATCATTTACATATATCAGAAACAAGATAGGACCGAGTACAGAGCCCTGTGGGACTCCACTGGTGACTTCACGCCAATCGGAGGTCTCACCCCTCACCGTAACTCTCTGCTTCCTATTGCTTAGATACTCCCTTATCCACTGGAACACCTTACCAGCTACACCTGCCTGTCTCTCCAGCTTATGTACCAGCCTCTTATGCGGTACTGTGTCAAAGGCTTTCCGACAATCCAAGAAAATGCAGTCCGCCCAGCCCTCTCTTTCTTGCTTAATCTGTGTCACCTGATCGTAGAATTCTATCAAGCCTGTTAGGCAAGATTTACCCTCCCTGAATCCATGTTGGCGATTTGTCACGAAGTCCCTTCTCTCCAGATGTGTTACCAGGTTTTTTCTCACGATCTTCTCCATCACCTTGCATGGTATACAAGTCAAGGACACTGGCCTGTAGTTCAGTGCCTCTTGTCTTTCGCCCTTTTTGTATATTGGGACCACATTCGCCGTCTTCCATATTTCTGGTAGGTCTCCCGTCTCTAGTGACTTACTATACACTATGGAGAGTGGCAAGCAAAGTGCCTCTGCACACTCTTTCAGTACCCATGGTGAGATCCCATCTGGACCAACAGCCTTTCTAACATCCAGATCCAGCAGGTGTCTCTTGACCTCCTCTCTCGTAATTTCGAACTCCTCCAAGGCCGCCTGGTTTACCTCCCTTTCTCCTAGCACAGTGACCTCACCCTGTTCTATTGTGAAGACCTCCTGGAACCTCTTGTTGAGTTCCTCACACACCTCTCTGTCATTCTCTGTATGCCTGTCCTCGCCTGTTCTAAGTTTCAATACCTGTTCTTTCACTGTTGTTTTCCTTCTGATGTGACTGTGGAGTAGCTTTGGTTCGGTCTTGGCTTTGTTTGCTATATCATTTTCAAAATTTTTCTCTGCTTCTCTTCTCACCCTGACGTACTCATTCCTGGTTCTCTGGTATCTCTCTCTGCTTTCTGGTGTTCTGTTATTCCGGATGTTCCTCCACGCCTTTTTGTTCAGTTTCTTCCCTTCCATACATGCCCTATTATACCATGGATTCTTCTGTTGCTTCTCGGATTTTTCCCTTTGGGCCGGGATGAACCTGTTTACTGCCTCCTGACACTTTTGGGTAACATAGTCCATCATACCCTGTACAGACTTGTCTCTGAGGTCTGCGTCCCAAGGTATCTCACTTAGGAAACTTCTCATCTGTTCATAATTCCCCTTTCGGTATGCCAGCCTTTTGATTCCTAGTTCTTTTTGGGGGGAGATAAGTCTTAGCTCTACCAGGTACTCAAAGTTCAATACACTGTGGTCACTCATTCCCAAGGGCGCTTCCATCTTAACTTCCCTTATATCCCATTCATTTAGGGTAAATATCAAATCAAGCATTGCTGGTTCATCTTCTCCACTCATTCTTGTTGGTTCTTTGGTGTGCTGGCTTAGAAAGTTTCTTGTTGCCATGTCCAGCAGCTTAGCTCTCCATGTTTCTGGTCCTCCATGCGGGTCTCTGTTCTTCCAATCTATCTTCCCATGGTTGAAGTCTCCCATAATTAGTAGTCCAGATCCATTCCTGCTAGCAACAGAAGCTGCTCTTTCTATTATGTTAATGGTGGCCATGTTGTTTCTATCATATTCCTGTCTAGGTCTTCTGTCATTTGGTGGTGGATTATATATGACTGCGACTATAATTTTTTTCCCTCCATTTGTTACAGTACCTGCTATGTAGTCACTGAAACCTTCACAGCCCTGAATATCCATCTCCTCAAAATCCCAGCCTTTTCTTACCAGCAGAGCTACACCACCCCCACCTCTTCCTTCCCTCTCTTTCCTCATAACATAATAGTCCTGTGGGAACACTGCATTTGTTATCGTTTTCGTGATCTTTGTTTCTGTGAGGGCTATTATGTCTGGGTTTTCCTCTAGTACCAGTTCTCCAAGCTCATTTGCTTTATTTGTAATTCCATCTATGTTAGTGTACATCGCTTTGAGGCTCACTTTCTTCTGTCCCTTCTCAAATCGCCTCCTTGGTGAGTGTTCTGCTGGTGGGGGAGGCTGTTCCATGGGTGTGAGGACCTGTGAGGTGGATAACAGGGTCTCAGAGGATACTGGGATGAGGGGCAGGGGATCCAGTGAAGGGGGAGGGACAGGGAGGGTATGGGGTGAAAGGGGAGGGAGGACGGGAAGGAAAGGGGGGGGGGGAGGGAGGACTCGGGAGGAGGGGAGGGGTAGAAGGGTGGGGATTGGGTGTGGGGGGAGGGAGATTTGGCTGAACATTTGAGTGGGGGCAGGGAGGGTTTGGGGTAGGGGGGTTTTCTATGCAGAGGAGGGAGGCGGGGTTGTCCTCCCTTCTGGTGTTACTGGGTAGCTGGTTGTGGGTTCCCCCCTCGCCTCTGGGGGTGTTGTGTTGGGAGCTGTGACTTCCTGATTTTCCCCTCTCGCCCTGCGCCTCTTCCTTGCTTCTGCCGCCACGTCTCTCTCCTCCCTTGTCATGTCTCTCTGGAGGAATACATTTTTTAATTTTCCCACGTTTTTCAGGGAGCTCTTCCTTGATAGGATCTTCTGTGTGTGTGTGTGCGTGTGTGTGTGTGTGTGTGTGTGTGTGTGTGTTAAGGCTTGAATGGTTGGCAAATTCTATTTGTTCAACAGAATACATGACGGTATACATCGCTCATGAATGTACATTCTTAAGATGTCTGATTTCTAAATGCAGTAAATATAATACTTAAGAAATTATCCTTATTTCACAATTTTATTACAATATTTGTAATAAGAAAATTTTTAAATTAAATTTATTTAAAAGTTTTTAAAATTATGACTTTTTTTCTATTTCATCCTTGGTTAAGACTGGTGGGACAAGGGGAAATTGCCATTCCTTCACACTGCGGCCAGATGGAGCGCCAGTCCTCTTCACATGATAAGTCTGCTGATGGACCACAGTGCTGAGATTAACACTGTTGACCGCGGAGGTTAGTGTTCCAGTAATGTTCATATTATCTCTAAATTGTGGGTTCAGCAGGAGACCCCCAACCATCTCCTTAATTAATCCACTGACAAAGTTAACACTAATGCTATTGGCTATTATAAGTGGACGTAGCTCGATCATTTTGGTCAATTTGTCTTGGTCATTTGTTATAATTTATCCTAGTTACCTGTTATTCTTGTGGCACTTTGCCGATGAGATAGTTTGACAATTAATGGATGTTCGGGGCAAACTTGAGATTAATATATTGGAAAGAAAATATATAAATTTGGCAAAACGTGGCCGATATTGATTGAATATTGACCTATATGTGGGGAAAATCTTCCAACATATAGTTTACTATAATCCAAAATTAATTAATAAATCTAGATAAATATTTGACATAAGGGGACTGTATAAATTGAATATAATTAGTTAGATTATTCCACTTCCACACTTTTTGGGGGTAGATCTAAAACTGCTAGATCTACCTAATAAACATTATATTGCATAATTTCAATAATACGATTTATCAGGAAAAAAAGGGTTATGGTGTTAGTAAACTAACTACAATATCATAACAAAGTAATGATCAACACAGCTGTCAAGTAGATAATGAGAAGTGCATCTAACAGTCTTCCTATATCAGTACAATCCTGTCTCAATGTAAAGGTGTCTTGGACATATGGTTCTCCAGTCAAGATGATCCGCTCTCGTCACCTTTATTCCACGTTGTGAAAGGCATAAAATGTAATTTCTATTGAACTACAGTTACATAAACTAATATCCATTGAAGGAATTACCCGCTTCACGGAATTATACTTACTAGGTTTATTTAATAATCCTGCGTCCTAACGATTGGATAATATATCACTGTAATTATGGCCATAAAGAATGATAAGATTGCTCATCCAACCGGACGTGGTGTCCTCGATGCTAGGTGAAGCAGGCAGCAACGTCTGGGACTCGTTAATGCACGGATGATCCCTATATTTTCCGATGCTAAATGGCGAGTTTCTCGGAACACCAGCAGAGGTGACGCGCGCATTCCCTAGCTTCCTATCTGTGAATAATCTCGACATACAAGTCACGATATTTTACTCTGACTTACTATCTAATAAGACATTACCGACGTTATTTTACATCGTAATAATGCACTTCAGGTATAAACAGACAGTTTTCCGCTGTTTATATTATTGAACCAAAGTGTCGTTATATGAACAACACATAGGCATAGATAATATTCAGTTCGTGACTTTATCCTGCCAGAATCAGCTGATGGCGGCTGTGGAAAATTCTACCTAGAAAAAGGAGGTATAATTTCTTGTAAGGAATTAAATAAATTTCCAGTCTAAATTACCTAGTAAACTAAACAAAGATTAGACTGGGTTTAATTCGATTTATAAAAACAGTTTGTTCTCATAGGAACTGGGTGGCTGATGCAATCGTGGCCATGAATAATAGGAAGAATGTGGCGGCACTATGCTTCTTGCTAGTAATGTTAGTCAATTTAATTTCCTAGCACAATAAATTTATCTCATCGTACTAGGGGCTAGTATTTGGGGTGTGGGAAATGTCGGACAATATAAGCATGGGAGTAAACCATGTGTTAAGTGGAGGTAACAAGTTTCAACCAGTAGAGCAAGAGCTTGGGAGCCGCTAATAAGCTTTATGTGATTGTAAATCTTTGCATGTGAAAAGTTGTGGTCGTGTCAACACAGGTTTGATAGCATGTGAAGAATGCTGTGCTAATAACAATTAATGAATAAAGTATTCTGCACTAAACAGTAATACGAAAATATAAATTTTCAGGTAAAATTTTTATTTTACCTTACGTTTGTTAGATAAAACGTGAGGTGTTAAGATAGTGATTACCTGTGGCAGTCATGTTCACTAACTCACATTGCTATTTAAATCGAGGCAGACACCTCTATGTCCAGTGCCAAATAAATTAAGTTATCCTCAGCAGAAGCGGTGAGCTTTACTTAGGTCAAGCTGCCTCACTGTTGCCGCGGCTGCCCTGATGACTTCATTCCTCCAACAGCTGATTTGTGACATCGGCCATGTTCTTAGTCTCCTGTCTCTCACTAATAATAACCTTGACGTCGCACTCACTCACTAAGGCTCCTCTCCAATGAAGTCTTCAAGTACTCTCGTTCCTATCATAGTAGTAAGAGCTGTATCCTCAGGCTGCTCCACTACCGCCAAATGTGTTGTATTCTCATAAGAGTACGTTGCCCCGCGGGACCTCCACCTTCCTCCGTAGTCTCTGAATTGTATAGCCTGCACTGTTAAACTATGCCAACATGTCCACTGTCTCCACTGGTTGTGTCAACATTTATCATATATAGTGTCACTGGAGATTAACGTGATTTCGGATTGTCTGATAAAATAATCGCAACAATCACTGGTCTGGCTCTCGTGCTAAAAGAGTATTTGGCACTACACTTACCCGTCGTCCTGTTGAATGCTATAAATCTCTTCTTACCTTCATTTCCTTCTGTACAGCAACATATATGGCCACGACCCACTGGCTTATGGGTTACATCGGGACTGCCTCAAACACTTGACGGACGATCCTCACTCTTCGCATTATACACAAACATCTGAAGGGGATGTAATCACATCCCTATTCTGACCAAGGGTGCCCTCTTGGGTTCCACTAACGACAGTCGCTCCACCTTGTCACCTTGTCACTTTTTGCTTTTCCACCCTGTCAAAAATGTTGTCAGCCTCTCCTGTTATGATCAAAGTACTCTTAATGCTCCCTCTGGTAATGTTCAACTTCCCACACTATCACAAAACTGGCGATCTTCTCCTGGAGTGCTGGCGCCTACGTCTGCCCTTGTCCTCAGCTGTGAGACCAGTGATTCAATTCGCAAATCTGTTGTCCCGTCTTGGTGCTCGCTGATGACGTCACTGCATCACTATTGCTGATTGGCTGCCACTAGCTGCTTTACCCACTCTTGCCTCTCATTGTATAGCGACTAAGTCGGTGCCACAGCACTCGACGAACTCTCGTCCTCTTCCTCTGATTCTCGGTGCTATTTTGTTTGGCCAATCAAACATATATATATATATATATATATATATATATATATATATATATATATATATATATATATATATATATATATATATATATATATATATATATATATATATATATATATATACTGCTACCAAAATATACTAATATTAAAACGCACGACCCAGCAGTAAGGAATCAAGCCTTCACGATAAAATATCGCCAGGATCTGATTCGTGATCAGATATACAAGGCAGAGAATGAAATCAAAGACAACAAAACGCAACTACTTCATGCTACAAACGAGTGGAGAAATAGCAACATCGACGAAAGTATCCGTACCCGCATTGAACAACACCTCGACATCCTCACAGACCGACATCACCTCAGCACTGAAACAAGGATTATCTAGAAACTAACAACGTTATATGGAGGACCTATGGCAATTCCACGACCAAGAGATGGCTTCCTGAACCTTGCAGGAATTAATTTAACCTCACTGAGGACCAAGTCACTCTCCTAAATCTGCGCATAAACTGTCACGTTATGTCCAGACCGAGTGAGAAGGCCCGGAAAGTGGAGTTGGAAATTCTGTTGGACGACATATTCGACCTCGAGACACAAAAGAAGGTCACTACCAAAGATACCTTACAAGCAGAACTTATTGCGGAAGGAGGAAAGAATCGAGGCAATTACACAAGCACCATACTGTCCCCCGAGCTCAAAGCGGCAGCTAAAAGCCTTCGTGAGAACAAGGAGATAGTTGTCAGGAGAGGCGACAAGTCGCCAATATACGTCATTCTTAAAAAAGACGAATATCTGGCGAAAATGAACCTCATACTCTCTGACCAAACTAAATTCCAAAGGGTAACGAAGGACACTACAGCCGAAATGAAAGCAAAGGTCAACAAACTGATCGAAACTGTGAACGCCAAGAAATCAGGACTCCACCTGCCAAAGGTTATTGGGGAATATAAACCTGGATATGCATATGGAAATGTCAAGACACACAAGCCTGGAAACCCACTTCGGCCAATCATTAGCCAGATACCCACACCCACGTACAGACTGGCAAAGCGACTCAACGGCCTGCTGACTCCTTATGTCCCTTGCGCCTTCAGCCTGAAGTCTCCAAAGGAATTTGTTGACTTACTGCGGGGCACACGGGCCACAGGGATAAGATCCTGGTTGGACGTAGAATCACTGTTCACCAACGTACCTGTGGACGAGACAATCGGGATGATAGCCGACAGAGTGTATCGTGATCCAGCCTGTACTCCTCTTGACATACCAGAAAATATTCTAAGGAAACTACTCCAAGCTTGTACTAAAGAGGCACCCTTCTTGAGCCCGGATGGGCACATGTATAAGCAAGTAGATGGGGTCGCCATGGGTTCTCCCCTAGGTGTCCTGTTTGCAAACTTCTACATGGGTACCATCGAGCAAAAAGTCTTAGGCGACATGAACTTGAAACCGGCCATATACTGCAGGTATGTTGACGACATTTTTACACAGGTACCTGATGTCAGACATCTGCAGGAGCTGAAGGAGGCATTTGAGCAGAGTTCCGTGCTGCGTTTCACTTACGAGATAGAAAAGGATGGGAAGCTGCCCTTTCTAGATTTAACAGTCATGGAAAAGAGTGGAGGTTTCCACACTGCAGTCTACACTAAGGAAACGAACATAGGAATGTGCCTGAATGCCTACAGCAACTGCCCAGACAAGTACAAGAGGAGTGTTGTTAACGCTTATGTCGACCGTGCTCTCAGCCACAGCTCAGAATGGAAGCAAGTCGACGAAGAACTCTGTAGGGTAAGGCAAGTCCTAGTCAACAACGGCTTCTCCAATGGTTTCGTCGAAGACATCATAAGAAGGAAAGTGAAACGCCATGCAACATCTGAAGAGACAACTAACACAACACCTATACCCCCTATTAGACTATTTTACAGGAACTTCTTTTCCACAGCTCATAAAACGGAGGAAAGGGTCCTGAAAGATATTGTTAATAGAAACGTTATCCCTACAGACAAAAATCAGAGGATACAACTGACGATTTACTATAAAACCAGAAAAACGGCCAGCCTACTCATGAGAAACTCTCCAGACACAAAGCAGAACGCTTTAAAAGAGACCAACGTCGTCTATGCCTTCAAATGCCCTCTTGGGGACTGTAAGCTCCAAAAAACCCAGTATATAGGCAAGACAACAACATCTCTTTCTAGGCGTTTAACGATGCACAAGAAACTGGGCTCCATTAAGGAACATATAATCTCTTCCCACAACCAAACCATCGCCAGAGAAATCCCAGTAAACAACACAGAAATCATCGATAGATACAGCGATAGCAGGCGGCTTGACGTTTGCGAGGCACTACACATTAAGAAGTCAACACCAGCAATCAACAACCAATTAATGCACAACTATATTCTACTCACCTCAAGACTCCGCTCCAATATAGAAGCATCAAGAAATATGGACCAATAGGCTTTCTACAATCACTTCCATTCAATACCCATTGTTTCGTGTTCTGTCTTGTGTTGATGAATTTAATACCCTATTAATACCACCTCACCCCATCCACCTCACTCAAATGTAGATATAAACAAATCGGAGATGTGTAAGTTCTATTCAGTTGTGTTTGTGTAAACTAAAGTCTTTGAAAATGTAATAAGTTTTACGAAACGCGCTCAAGTGTGGCGTCAGACTAGAAATAAAAATGAATTTTGGAGAATTGATCTTTGAATTACCATCAACAGTGAAAAGAAACGTAAGAAAGATCGAGAAAATTCGTGTTAGAATTATTAGTCTTACTTTTTCGGTCATATTTAATAATATATGTCTACATGAAAGACTGCTACCAAAATATACTAATATATATATATATATATATATATATATATATATATATATATATATATATATATATATATATATATATATATATATATATATATATATATATATATATATATATATATATATATATATATATATATATATATATATATATATATATATATATATATATATATATATATATATATATATATATATATATATATATATATATATATATATATATATATTATTAAATATGACCGAAAAAGTAAGATTAATAATTCTAACACGAATTTTCACAATATTTCTTATGTTTCTTTTCACTGTCGATGGTAATTGAAAAATCAGTTCTCCAAAATTCATTTTTATTCCTAGTCTGACGCGACACTTGAACGCGTTTCATAATAACTTATTACATTTTCAAAGACTTTAGTTTACACACACACAACTATAACCTGCAAACACTAAACAGATTTCTTACTATGCTATAATTCAAACGGCTTTTCATTTTATATACCTGCATTTGGGTGAGGTGATATGTTACAACAGTTTTGGATGAGGTAAAAACAAACTTTCAACACAAGACAGAACACGAAACAATGGGTATAATATTGGGTAAGTTAAAGGGAAGAATGGAAGTAACTGCAAAGGGCTTATTGGCCTGTATTTCTTGATGTTTCTATATTGGTGCGGAGTCTTGAAGTGGGTAGAATATAGTTGTGCATTAATTGGCTGTTGATTACTGGTGTTGACTTCTTGATGTGTAGTGCCTCGCAGATATCAATCCGCCAGCTCTCGCTGTATCTATCGATGATTTCCGTGTTTTTTGTTAAGACTTCTCTGGTGATGGTCTGGTTGTGGGAAGAGATTATATGTTCCTTAATGGAGCCCTGTTGCTTATGCATCGTTAATCACCTGGAAAGAGGTGTTGTTGTCTACCCTATATACTGAGTTCTTTGAGGTTTACAGTCCTGAAGTGGGCATTTGAAGGCATAGACGACATTGGTCTCTTTCAAAGCGTTCTGCTTTGTGTCTGGAGAGTTTCTCATGAGTAGTTTGGCAGTTTTCTTGGTTTTATAGTAAATCGTCAATTGTATCTTCTGATTTTTGTCTGTAGGGATAACGTTTCTATTAACGATATTTTTCAGGACCCTTTCCTCCGTTTTATGAGCTGTGGAAAAGAAGTTCCTGTAAAATAGTTTAATAGGGGGTATAGGTGTTGTGTTAGTTGTCTGTTGAGAGGTTGCATGGCGTTTCACCTTCCTTCTTATGATGTCTTCAACGAAACCATTGGAGAAACCGTTGTTGACTAGGACCTGCCTTACCCTACAGAGTTCTTCATCGACTTGCTTCCATCCTGAGCTGTGGCTGAGAGCACGGTCGACATAAGCGTTAACAACACTACTCTTTTACCTGCCTGGGCAGTCACTGTTGGCATTGAGGCACATTCATATGTTCGTTGCCTCAATGCCAACAGTTATAATAATATATGTTTACAAGAAAGACTGCTATATATATATATATATATATATATATATATATATATATATATATATATATATATATATATATATATATATATATATATATATGTCGTACCTAGTAGCCAGAACTCACTTCTCAGCCTACTATGCAAGGCCCGATTTGCCTAATAAGCCAAGTTTTCATGAATTAATGTTTTTTCGTCTACCTAACCTACCTAACCTAACCTAACCTAGCTTTTTTTGGCTACCTAACCTAACCTTACCTATATATATAGGTTAGGTTAGGTTAGGTAGGGTTGGTTAGGTTCGGTCATATATCTACGTTAATTTTAACTCCAATAAAAAAAAATTGACCTCATACATAGTGAAAAGGGTAGCTTTATCATTTCATAAGAAAAAAATTATAGTAAATATATTAATTCAGGAAAACTTGGCTTATTAGGCAAATCGGGCCTTGAATAGTAGGCTGAGAAGTGAGTTCTGGCTACTAGGTACGACATATATATATATATATATATATATATATGTCGTACCTAGTAGCCAGAACGCACTTCTATGCCTACTATGCAAGGCCCGATTTGCCTAATAAGCCAAGTTTTTATGAATTAATTGTTTTTCGACCACCTAACCTACCTAACCTAACCTAACCTAGCTTTTTATGCTACCTAACCTAACCTAACCTATAAAGATAGGTTAGGTTAGGTTAGGTAGGGTTGGTTAGGTTCGGTCATATATCTACATTATTTTTAACTCCAATAAAAAAAATTGACCTCATATGTAATGAAATGGGTAGCTTTATCATTTCATAAGAAACAAATTAGAGAAAATATATTAATTCAGGAAAACTTGGCTTATTAGGCAAATCGGGCCTTGCATAGTAGGCCGAGAAGTGCGTTCTGGCTACTAGGTACGACATATATATATATATATATATATATATATATATATATATATATATATATATATATATATATATATATATATATATATATATATATATATATATATATATATATATATATATATATATATATATATATATATATATATTAGTATATTTTGGTAGCAGTCTTTCATGTAGACATATATTATTAAATATGACCGAAAAAGTAAGACTAATAATTCTAACATGAATTTTCTCGATCTTTCTTACGTTTCTTTTCACTGTTGATGGTAATTCAAAGATCAATTCTCCAAAATTCATTTTTATTTCTTGGTAGGTTAGGTAATCGAAAAACAATTAATTCATGAAAACTTGGCTTATTAGGCAAATCGGGCTTTGCATAGTAGGCTGTGAAGTGAGTTCTGGCTACTAGGTACGACATATATATATATATATATATATATATATATATATATATATATAAATATATATATATATATATATATATATATATATATATATATATATATATATATATATATATATATATATATATATATATATATATATATATATATATATATGTCGTACCTAGTAGCCAGAACGCACTTCTCAGCCTACAATTCAGGGCCCGATTTGCCTAATAAGCCAAGTTTTCCTGAATTATTATATTTTCTCAAATTTTTTTCTTATGAAATGATAAAGCTACCCATTTCATTATGTATGAGGTCAATTTTTTTTTAGTGGAGTTAAAATTAACGTAGATATATGACCGAACCTAACCAACCCTACCTAACCTAACCTAACCTATCTTTATGGGTTAGGTTAGGTTAGGTAGCCGAAAAAGCTAGGTTAGGTTAGGTTAGGTGGGTTAGGTAGTCGAAAAACAATTAATTCATGAAAACTTGGCTTATTAGGCAAATCGGGCCTTGCATAGTAGGCTGAGAAGTGCGTTCTGGCTACTAGGTACGACATAGATATATATATATATATATATATATATATATATATATATATATATATATATATATATATATATGCATATATATATATATATATATATATATGCATATATATATATATATATATATATATATATATATATATATATATATATATATATATATATATATATATATATATATGTATATATATATATATATATATATATATATATATATATATATATATATATATATATATATATATATATATATATATATATATATATATATATTATGCATTTGATGGTTACAAGATATACATGGGTTGATACAAAAATAATAATGCAAAAAGGTGCTTAAAGGTTGTGGATCTCTTGAAAAACACAACAATGGGAAACATTGATGAATGTCACAGACGGGTTCGATCATTGTTGCAAGTCAAACACTTCTTCGAATTCCTCTGAAGTTGGACTAGTGCCCAAGACGCAACAGGCATTTCCCCTCTGAATCGCAACACTGAGGCGCTGGAACAAGAAACTTTTTGCTCTCTGGTCTTTTGTAGCGCTGATCAATTTGTCCCCCAATTCCTTCAGGAACTTCAATGCAATTTTTCCCCACGAACCGAGGGTCTCCGAGCCGATCGGAACAAAGCTGTAGCAGTGTGCTAGACCTCTGCATTTAATAATTTTCTGCAATTCCCTGAAAGAAGCAGCACCACCGCTTTCACGTGTGCTGTAGTGGAGGTAGGTACTGGCCAGTGTGGTAGCGCACGTGTAGTCCCATACCACTTGCTTACCATCCTTCCAAGGTAGCAAGGTGACCCCATCAGGGCGCTTCTGAGGGTCATTAGGTCTGGATAAGTGTGGTTCTCTTTGTGCCGCGCAGCGGGTTGTGGCGAGGCTCCTCTTGATGATGTCGTTGACTTCTTCATGTCTTGCAATTTTACCCTGTGATTTACGACATACCAGACCATGACGACCATATTGGTCTGCCATCGCAGTTCCGCAGATGCACCTATGTTCGGTGAGGATGGAGGCGGCAAGGCGAAGGGCAACTCCAATGCAGAGAGCGTCATGACTGAGGCGAGTTCCCAGGGCTACATTGGGCACATCAAATAAAAAATCCCCGGCGTGGGGTGCTGTTACCGCTAAGAGGCGGGCTTTGTTTTCAGCATCAGCGTTGTCAATCATTGCTGTGACAGTCTTTTCCATTATGGGGCTATCCCAGTGGGCTTGCTTGTGGTCTTTTGGGACTTGTGGTCGGGGTTGAGGGTGTGCAATGGTGTCCCATTGTCTGGCTTCTTCGATGAACGTTTGATCATGAGTTCCTGCTGTCTCTCTCATACGCTCTGGTAGGATCTGCCCTACCAATTCGTTGGCTGCTGTACATGAGGATAAGAATGCTGGAAGTGCTACCTCAGTTGCCTTTCGTATGCCTATCCCTCCAAATCTCACTGGTAGTGTTGCTTGGTCCCACTGACTGTCATTTAAATCTAGGTTGAGCGCCTTCCTGAATATTGACCTGAGGAGCTCATCATATTGATTTAGAAGTGGGTTGCCAAAAGTTGGTGCACACCTTAAGAAGTATGTTAGCCTGGGCAAGGTAAGGCACTTTGTGAGAAGGTAGAGGGCATCGTGGGAGTCCAAGTCCCCAATTCTCTCTTCCATCCTCTTTAGGTCTCTAAACTTTTCGTCAAGGACTACAGCAATGGCATTGTGGCCCAGAGGTGCTCCGAGTAGTGTGCTGTCGGTAGGTTTAACGACTGAGCCTTCTGGTAGAACTGATTTCACTGCTCTAATGATTACTTCACTGGATGCAATAATTTCGCACTTGGAGGGGTTAAGAACGAGACCCATGGACTCCCCCCGTGTCTTCACCAGCTGTAGGTCTTCTAGCAGGGAATCTTGTGTGCCTGCCAGAGTGCCATCATCCAGGAACCAGATGTTGAGCTCGCTGGACAGTCTAGTTGTAATTTCTCGAACTGCTATGCAAAAGAGGAACGGTGCAAGTGGGTCACCCTGTTGAATTCCCTCTGCTGAGGTGACTTCATGTTTGCCAAACAGGAGGGTTGAGTCTTAGTGTGTAGTGCCTCACAAACGTCAAGCCTGACGTTTGTGAGGCACTACACATCAAGAAGTCAACACCAGCAATCAACAGCCAATTATTGCACAACTATATTCTACCCACCTCAAGACTCCGCTCCAATATAGAAGCATCAAGAAATATGGACCAATAGGCTTTCTACAAACACTTCTATTCAATACCCATTGTTTGTGTTCTGTCTTGTGTT
The DNA here is from genome assembly GCF_040958095.1 of Procambarus clarkii. Lineage (NCBI taxonomy): Eukaryota > Metazoa > Arthropoda > Malacostraca > Decapoda > Cambaridae > Procambarus > Procambarus clarkii. Next base: position 34,805,773 of record NC_091200.1, read on the forward strand.
AATACTTTTAATACCCTATTAATATCCCCTCTTGTTCTGTCTTGTGTTAATGCCACATCACCCCTCCCACCTCACTCAAATGTAGATATAAAATCAGAGATACGTAAGTTCTAATCAGTTGTGTATTTGTGAACTAAAGTCTTTGAAAATGTAATAAGTTTTACGAAACGCGCCCGTGTCGCGTCAGACTAGAAATAAAAATGAATTTTGGAGAATTGATTTTTGATTTACCTCCAACAGTGAGGCGTAATGTACGAAAGATTGAGAAAATTCGTGTTAGAATTATTAATCTTACTTTTTCGGTCATATTTAATAATATATGTCTACAGGAAAGACTGCTACCAAAATATACTAATATATATATATATATATATATATATATATTGTTGAATATGACCAAAAGGGTAAGATTAATGATTGTAACAAGAATCTTCACAATATTTCTTACGTTTTTCTTCACTGTCGAGGGTAATTGAAAAATTAACTCTCCAAAGTTCATTTTCTCCTTCTTTTATTTATGGTCTGATGCCTAAAAGCGTTTCACAAGGACTTCTCACAGATTAAAGCATGGAGATGTTGATCTTGAAGTAAAACATCCTTGTTTCCTCATGCAGAATCACTGGAAAAGCAGATTGCTTGTACTTTACATTCCCGAACACTGCACTGTTCATGGGTGGAGGGGGTACTAGATATTCTAACCTTTTTGTGACATTAGTACTGGCTTCCGCAAAGTCGCCAGACTGCTTGTCAATACTTAAATTCGGTATTTCCTGCCGGAGGTACGATGCTCGGGTATTTCCATACCCACGACCCCCACCCTTCCCTAAGGAACGAGTAGTGCACTTTCGTCTTTTCGAGGCCACCGGAGTTCACATCATAGGTGCTATAACCCTAACATACACCAGGGATAAAATCCCTGTTAAGGCCTACATTTGCCTTTATACTTGTGCCACCATTTATCCAGGTTTTCCACAGGTTTTTCTGCACGCAGATCTTGCCCTAATTTGATGATATCTGTAAACGGTTCCAATCTGGTGGCTTATGAAACATGCCTGAGTGCGATCTGGGACCACCCAGTTGTTCGCACTACCCTGAATGAACGGCAGTGCTACTGGAAATTTGTACCACCCAGAGCAACGTGGCATGGAGTGTTGAATGAGAGAATTGTTGGGACAGTGAAATGCTGTATAAAGAAAACCTTGCAATGCTAAAAAACTAGAACTCCACACCGTTGTCACGGAAATTGAATGCAGAGGCAATAACCGACCGCTGACTTACCTTTCTGATGACATCTCACAACATGAGTCACTTAGTCCATCTCATTTGATGTATGGAGAACCTCTCAACCTTTTTGCGACCCTCACTGATGAGGACCCAAGAGATCCTTCTTACATTAGGGAGAGCGACTTTGTTCAGCGTCATAAAGATCTGTTGCAAATAATCAGTCGGTGGAATGAAGTTAGGGATCTGGAGTATTTACCTGCTCTGCATGATTATTACTATGGGGCTACCAACCCCTGTAACATAATACACTTACAACCTGTCGATGTTGTTCTGGTGGACAGCGAAAGCACATGCTCAGAGTGGCCTCTAGACCATATTGTCTCTGTTCACCCAGATAGCCAAGGAATCTTGAAGATAGTAAAAGTGAAGTACAAAGCCAGCACTAGCCTCATGTCATTAGAAAAGTTAGCACTATTGGAGTTGGCTGGAGAAGAAGTCATGAAGAGACCTACACAACTCTCAACTATAATAAGGGACATCCATCCTGTATGTAATGCCACACACAAGTGCACATTAAAATTAAAAATAATATTTTAATAATTCTGATGAAGAGTAATAAAGTGTTCAGCGAGTCCTAAATAGTGGAATCTTACATGTATTCTCCCTCCCAGAATTATGTGGTAATTTCCCTCTCCAAGATTATTAAAATTTATTTAATTATTATTTAATTACATATAATCCAGGAAAATATATTTTCTGTTTCATAAAATTATTAAAATAAATTTAAAGTTAAATTTCTCTTAAATAGGAGGATGTAATTAATTTCTATATTCATTATGATAGCGAATGAGCTGTGATGTCACCAAAATTATATGTAATAATTCGAATATTACAAATATTATTCATACAGTCTGAGAACTAATTGATGCTTATTTTCATTACATATATTTAACTAAAATATATAGCAATAAATATAAAATCAATATCACTCCTTCCCTAAAAGTATAAATTATCTCTCAAACAAAACGAGTGAGGGAGGATTGAGAGAGCAGCCATATTATTTGCCAAGACGAGTCACACGCTGTGTTTGTTCCCCGAGTTCTCGTAAAATCGTGTGATATTTTCAACTTATACTTCACAGCGACATCGTCAATTATCGGGAAGTATCTCGTTTCCGGTTCTAGCACAACGATTAGAATACCCATTCATCATCCTACAAGTTTAGTTCATGGTTAGGGGTATGACCGGCAGCCGACCACACTAGGTAAGACTTTTCCACAAATAAATTGTGGTATTTAATTGAATTTATATGTCTGTAAATGTTGCATGCATTTTTTACAATGTAACATTCTGGCAGGCTGAGGTTGGAACTACATTTAAACAGTGAGTTAAGGGTTTCTAAACTTAGACATATTGCGGCATGGAAGTGACGCCACAAGCCACATAGTCTATGTGGAAGTAACCAGCCTGTGGGACTCATACGTGATCAGACTGGAGCAACAGCCTCTGAGACAGATAAGCTGTTGCTCCATATAATTACTAAATCAATTCACTTAGTCAATTTAAATAACCTGAATTATTATTTAGTTTAACTAACTGATTTAATTTAGTTTAGTTGAATTTACATATAAAACACCTAAAGTCTCTGTGGATCTACTTGTGCGAAATTTTTAACATACACTCCACTAAGATTTCACTAAGCTTTTATGAAATAAATATTTAAATAATTTAATTTTACAATTAACCAATATTATTAATTATTTAAATAAATAAAATTAATAAATCTTTCCCACAAGAGTGTAATGTGGTGCTAGTTGGCTATTGATATGTGGCTTGCTGTGCTTTATGTATAACGCCTCGCCGATGTTCAGTCTTCTGTTGTCGCTGACGATTATTTTGGTGTTGTTTATGAGTATATATCTGGTGATGGTCTAGTTATGTTTAGTGACTATATGTTCTTTAATAGGTTCTTGCTGCTTGTGCATTGTTAGCCGTATTGAAAGGGATGTGTTTGCCTCCCCTATATATTGAATTCGTGGGAGCTGACATTCCTCAAGTGGTCGTGTGAAGGCAAAGACAATTTTGTTAGCATTCAAGGAGTTTTGTTTTGTTTCAGGAGAGCTCCTCATGAGCAAGTTGGCAGTCTCCTTGCTCTTATAGTATATTTATTTTATTAGTTCAATCTTCTATATGCCATAATATTGAGCACGTTAGAGCTAATAGTCCCAAATGGGGCTAGTAAAGAAATAGACGACATTTCTCTGTTTCAAGTCGTTCCATTTGAGATAGGATTTTTTTTCATTGGAATAAATCATTTCTTTCCGTTTTGTATTGTAGTTATTTTTCCTCGAGCACTCACAAATATTTCAATTCCCCAATACCGTAACAAGTACTTAGGTTATAATTACTTCATTAATTGTTATATCAATCACAGCACGTTAAGAAAGACTGGTGAATAGCCTCAGAAAAATACAAAATTTGTGCCCACTAACAGTTACTTGCATGCTATTGTTTCTCTCCCGGTAGGAAATCTGTGCCCACTAACAGTTACTTGAATGCTATTGTTTCTCTCCCAGCAGGAAATTTGTGCCCACTAACAGTTACTGGCATGCCATTGTTTCTCTCCCGGCAGGAAATCTGTGCCCACTAACAGTTACTTGCATGCCATTGTTTTCTCCCAGCAGGAAATACAGCTCTTCACTGGGTAGTGGAAGCTGGCAACATAGAGGCTGTGTACGGCGTGCTGAAGTTCTGCCCGGATCTCTCCCGCCGAAACTCCCGAAGTTTGTGCCTAACTCTTTTTGTACAGTATCTATGAATGCACAGTTTTTCTATTGTATGTTTCTTATCAAGTTTTTGATTTTATGCATCCGAAGAGATCCAACGATTTTTGTCACCTTGTTGTGCCTGAACATCCAGAAGTTTTTCTTAAGTTACATGAGTGCCATACATGAGTGTGATAGACCGAGTTTTATTTATTAAGAAGAATGTTATTGAAAATTTAGTTCTTGATTGCAACAACTGCAGCTCTTCATTATTTTTTAGCAGCATCGCTTCCTCACTACAGCTGAATTTTTTATATAAGATTTTTTATTGAAGGGTTTTGGTATGAGGTGTCTGGGTGTGTGTTAAGGTTAATGTTCTCCAAGCCACTGCTATTGACATACACATACAATCATACTTGATGGCATCAGCAGTGACGAGAGACCTGTTGGTCAACATGACACTGAAGCACAATAAAAATTGTATGTTATGGGTGCCGCTAACTTTCACCAGTTGAAGCATGTTACAGTACATATGTTAAGGCATATCACTGAACATTAATTTTTTTAAGTTTGTCACTAATGTGACAACTGATATCGTCTATGGTGAAGTGAACCACTAACAATGTACATGTTGAGGTGCCACTAACTGGAGCATAATGTCACACTCTACTACAGGTGCACATGTTGAGGTGCCACTAACTGGAGCATAATGTCACACTCTACTACAGGTGCACATGTAGAGGTGCCACTAACTGGAGCATAATGTCACATGCCACATGGTAATTCACTAACTAACAGCTCTAGGTCACTCTCAGAACACAAGGGAGACCGAAGACCGTAGGGGTAGTTGGGCAAGCGAGCCCTAAATGATCTAAGACGATATCAGTTGTCCATAAGTCACTGAAAGATTATATGGTGCCCATAGTAGTCTACAGCTTGTTCTACCAAATAAATAACAAAGGGTACGTAACAAGATCTAAAGGCCACTAGTGTTGCAATCCATTCAACGAGGAAGGGATGAGCAGGACGTCACAGGTCTGGCGTCGTACTGCGGCGTCGTCGGAGTCGGGAGGCAGCAGGAGACGTCAGGCCCTGCGTCGGGTGGCGTCAGGCCGGGCGAGAGGCGATGAGGCATGGTGAGTCACGGTCGGGGGGAGCGGGGCGTGAGACCGGGCGCTAGGCGTGAAGCTGGGTGCGAGGCATGAGACGTGAGGCTGGGCGTAAGATGTGAGGATGAGCACGAGGCTTGTGGCTCGGCGCACTAGTACATGTGGTTCAAGAAACATACACACTGTATCGTCCTTCTCCAGTAGGCGGCTGTGCTGTAACTGCTGTTTCGTAGATGCTGGCTGCTGTGAAACAGTTGTACCAGATAGCTGGGCCGGGAGTTGGAGTACGTCGGCTGAATCCCACTGAGCTGTCAACAGAATTAATGGTTGTTTGATGTGGTTGTAGCTTTCTTGATAGCGGGAAGGGAAGCTGTACAAACACTGTTACGGCCCTCTCGGGTCGCAACTGGGTTCGTACTCTGATGTTGTTAGAGGAAGGGTATCCGGCCCCAAGCCAGTAGTGGCTTTCAAGGGATGTGATCAGTAACGCAAGTAAATTAAAAGGGGAAGGGAAATAAAGTCAAAACTTATTATAATATAATAACCGCCACCAATAAATAATATATAAAAAGATTACACGGGGGAAGGGGTATAAACACTTATTTACACTGTCGTCTTCTTCTGAAGACTCTGGATCCTCTCGGTGTCAAGCCCTCGGTGCTCTCGTGGCCTCACGACGAATTCTTCGAGAAGCTGAGTCTACCCCGGCCACAGGCCAGCCAAAACGCAGTTCCACTGGGGGCACCGCCGTGGAGGCCGTCAACCACAAGTCCAGCAGACTGCTGGCAGGTTCCGGATCAGCAACGCTGGTCAGGCCACTCCACGAGCGATACTAGGGTAGCGCCCTAGTCAGGAGCCTCGTGTGATACCACAAATCACTCTCCTGTCCACAATACCCCAGTGGTCAATCGTCTCCACCAGTCAGTCCCGGGTATGACAATCCTCAACTGCCGCTTCACAGGCAGGGTAACACCACAGTGTTCATCCGGGAGGCGACTCACAGCTGCTGCAGCAAAACACCTGGTGTCGAGACGGCTGCCTTGGGTAGACTGACTCAACTTCCCTTACAGTGGTCCCAGGTCGACTCTGTAAGCAGACACGTCATCAATAACAGGGACACACTAAAGCACTTCACTTACAGGCTCAGACACAAACGCCCACCTATCCACTCCATAGATGGCGTTGTCGTCTGAGCACCACCTCACCAGAGGTCAGCAGCGGCTGTGTTGTGAGCTGAACAGGACTGGAAACTGGCCCTCGTAGCCAGTACGCCTCGTCCTCACCAGGTGTCGTCGTCCATTTGGAGGGGGTTTCGGGAGCTGACCCACAGATGGCGTGGTCGTCACTGCTCCAGGCTCGGACGCTGGATCCGGGTCCGTAACAAACACCTGTAGCGTTTTTCTTCTTTATTAACAAAACATAATAATATCTATTGGGCCACGAACTAACTATGCTGAGTGTGTGTCCTGGGCAACGGCTGATGCTGATCTTCCCACGGAGTGTGGTACTCAGCTACACCTCGGACGAGCATACAATGATCGCCTTGTTCTGAGATGTGTCGAGTAGGCATAGCAAGAACATAGCAAGATGAAACCTTTGGCAAACTTGAAAAGTATAGTGATGTCTCAGTTGAAGATATTAACATGTGCAAGGGTATGATCTTTGGTGTTTCACTTAACAATTCTGTTCATAATTGTCCAAGTCGATATAATCATGCATTTAAAATCTAAAAAATATAACTCATTACATATTTCAAAGACTGATAAGTTAAATGCATTAGTCATTATGAATAAGGATGACTTTATCCCGAAAATGGAGTTACTTGTGGAAGATAGAGACACTTATCTACTGGTTAACAGAGATCTTACTGAAAAAGTGATTGCACATTTAAATAAAACTCTCAAAACTGTGTGCAAAGGTGATAAAAGGCTCTCTAGGCTTTGTAGTCGATTTCCCTCCCTTACCTTACATGTATTGTCTTATAAAAAGACATAAACCTTATTCTCCGGCAAGACGGATTTTTAGTTCAGTTGGTTCGGCGGCTTATAAACTCTCTAAGTGGCTTGTCAAAGTTTTGTCCCAGATAGTTGGTACTATTTCCAACTCACACTTAACAAACAATGTAGACTTAGTTATTAAGCTATCCACACTAAATTAAAAATTTTGATATTAAACTTGTAAGTTTTGACGTAACTGCTTTATTCACTAAAGTACCTGGTTATAATTTGTTGAAATTCCTACGTGAGGAACTGCTCAAATGTAATTTTAGCTTGCAGACCAGTAATGTGTTGGAACTTATAAAATTGTGTATGAAAGAAAATTATTTTAGTTTCAATGGAAAAATTTTCAAACAAACATTTGGAATGGCAATGGGCAATTTCCTTTGCCCAGTTTTGATCAATTTGTATATGGAGGTTTTTGAAACAAAAATCTTGTCTAGGATTATCCCTGCTAATGTAGTTTGGTTTAGATATGTCAATGATATTTCGTGCTTATGGTAGTCACCCGGCTTATGGCCGGATGACTACGACCAAACAGTTTTTCTTACGGGGCACTATTTAGTTTTTTAAACTTTGTTAAATGTCAACAATTCTTTTTTGACTAGTTCTGTATGAAAAGGGTTGCAATTGTTCCAAACTTCAGTATAGCACCCTAAATAGAAAGGGAGATTTTTTTAATGACTTTTACACATTTTCAATAAGACTCTACAACGACAAGTTTCAAATAAAATCCTTTCTATGACACTCTTCTATCACATTAGCATATAATAAAGGATAACATTTCAGCAGATTTTCCAAAATATGTTTAGTTTTACTAGTACAAATAGTCAAAGTTCCCCTCATAAATTATGAAAATATATAATGCTTATTACTATTATAAAATCAATACATGAACTTAGGAAACAAATCCCGAGATCAGATTGTAGAAACCTAAACTCTACATATAAGGTGTAAGTTTCATGTTAATTGAAAAATAAACGAAAGAGTTATGTGAGCGTTTTTGTTACTTGAAAATAAATAAGTAAAAAATAAAGTCTAAGGTGCTGCCATCTGTGGCTGAGGTTGACATCAACCAATTTCCTCCAAAATAGGCAGCCTTACAGATAGGCTTACGTGCAGTCAGGTGTATAGGTTTCATGCAAGTCGCCCGATAAACAAATAAGGACAAAAATGAAACAAAAATAACTAAATTTTGGGGGGGATAAAAATAATTGTTAAATATTTTATTATATGCTATTGTGATAGCTGAGAGTCATAGACATGATTTCCGTTTACACATGTGTTTAATGTAAATTTTTGACCATTTTGGGAAATTTTTGACACATAATTAAATATTTTTCCTCCCTTCCTATTTATGCTACGATGCTGAGACTTGAAACAGATTAAACCCTTTTCATATACAACTCGTCAAAAAAGTGTGATTGAAATCGAACTAGTTTTCATTTATTGAATATTTTTTGCATATTTGGAACTGATGCCCCCTTAATTAAACAGGCAGTATTATCCTGAATATTCCTTCGAGCTTTGAGGGTATGCAACCCCGATATTTTTTCATTAAGATATTGCTAAAATATATGCAATTGGGAATAATTTACAATGCCCTGAGATGTTTTTGGATTTGCTCGTTCGGGCAAGTTAAACGTACGTATTATAATCATGTCCCCAAAGCGAAATCAGAAATTTGAGATTCATTGATGATTCCTTATGTGGTTGGAATCGAAAAACTTTTCCCGGTTTAAAAGAACCTTAATATCAATTTGGTGTTCATTAATAATAAGATCAAGTTCAATTTAAAACAATTTCCCTGCAACAGCAGGTTGTGTGTATTTGATTCCCTGCAATGATTTTGAGTCTGTGTACCTTGAACAAACTTGAAAATCATTACAATTGCGTTTGTCCGAACATGCTTATAGCATTTTAACTGCCCAAACGTGTAGTACATTGCATGTACACACAAGTATCTGTGAGCACACTATTAATTGGGAAGGAGCGAAAAGCATTAAAAATTGCAGAGGTTTCGAGGAATTGAATTTGATTGAATCTGTCAGTGCCCAAATCTTCTCAATGTTAGTACTGGTATGCACAAACTTGACCATTTTTTAATTAAGTTACAATATTGCGCAACAGTTTAAGAAGAAACTTTGAAAGGGTGCTTATAATGTATCATTATATTATAATAATCATATATTATGTGTTTGTTCAATGGCTGTTTTGTTTAGTCTCTCATACCTATTATCTTACCGCCTGTTCCTTCTGACTGTTCTAAGCTAATCTATACCCATTTCTGAGTAAATCCTTTCCCTGGAATGGGTGGTTAGGTGGCAGTTGTTGGCCTCCACCCTAGCTCTGTTTTTCTCAATCTGGTGTTGAAAATTGCTTTGATCAGCCGAAACGTACATCTCCCTTCCCCATTTCTCTGTGGATTTTTCGCATACCAATGATCAGTGTTTCTTGATCCCCAATTGCATATATAAAAGTAAGCAAATAAATAAATAAAATATATATGCATATATATATATATATATATATATATATATATATATATATATATATATATATATATATATATATATATATGTCGTACCTAGTAGCCAGAACGCACTTCTCAGCCTACTATGCATGGCCTGATTTGCCTAATAAGCCAAGTTTTCATGAATTATTTGTTTTTTGACTACCTAACCTACCTAACCTAACCTAACCTACCTTTTTTGGCTACCTAACTGAACCTAACCTATAAAGATAGGTTAGGTTAGGTTAGGTAGGGTTGGTTAGGTTCGGTCATATATCTACGTTAATTTTAACTCCAATGAAAAAAAATTAACCTCATACATAATGAAATGGGTAGCTTTATCATTTCATAAGAAAAAAATTGGAGAAAATATATTATTTCAGGAAAACTTGGCTTATTAGGCAAATCGGGCCTAGCATAGTAGGCTGAGAAGTGCATTCTGGCTACTAGGTACGACATATATATATATATATATATATATATATATATATATATATATATATATATATATATATATATATATATGTCGTACCTAGTAGCCAGAACGCACTTCTCAGCCTACTATGCAAGGCCCGATTTGCCTAATAAGCCAAGTTTTCCCGAATTAATATATTTTCTCTATTTTTTTCTTATGAAATGAGAAAGCTACCCATTTCATTATGTATGGGGTAAATTTTTTTTATTGGAGTTAAAATTAACGTAGATATATGACCGAACCTAACCAACCCTACCTAACCTAACCTAACCTATCTTTATAGGTGAGGTTAGGTTAGGTAGCCGAAAAAGTTAGGTTAGGTTAGGTTAGGTAGGTTAGGTTGTCGAAAAACAATTATTTCATGAAAACTTGGCTTATTAGGCAAATCGGGCCTTGCATAGTAGTTTGGGAAGTGCGTTCTGGCTATTAGGTACGACATATATATATATATATATATATATATATATATATATATATATATATATATATATATATATATATATATATATATATATATATATATATATATATATATATATATATATATATATATATATATATATATATATATATATATATATATATATATATATATATATATATATATATATATATATATATATATATATATATATATATATATATATATATATATATATATATATATATATATATATATATATATATATATATATATATATATATATATATATATATATATATATATATATATATATATATATATATATATATATATATATATATATATATATATATATATATATATATATATATATATATATATATATATATATATATATATATATATATATATATATATATATATATATATATATATATATATATATATATATATATATATATATATATATATATATATATATATATATATATATATATATATATATATATATATATATATATATATATATATATATATATATATATATATATATATATATATATATATATATATATATATATATATATATATATATATATATATATATATATATATATATGACAATGTCAGACCACGGAGGAAAAATGAAACAGGAAATTTCCTTAAGTACTTTCGTATATTAAATACATCTTCAGAAGGTCATTTTACAGATCGAGTGATATCTCCTCTTCTCATTTGACAAATTCTCTTGATTTAGTTAACAAATTGAATAGTGTTCCTGTCACTCCTGATGTAAAGTTAATCAGTTTTGACGTTTGTTCCTTGTTCACTAAGGTACCGGTCGATGATATTCTCGATTATCTTGCTCGTGAACTAATGAGCCATGACTTACCTCTTTCTGCTGATATTATTGTCAGTCTTGTTAAGTTGTGCATTAAAGAATGTAAATTTACCTTTAATAATGAGTATTATTTACAGACTTTTGGAATGGCAATGGGGAATCCTCTATCGCCATTGCTCTCAAACCTGTACATGGAATTCTTTGAAAAGAAATTTGTTTCAAAAATAACTCCTGGAATCATTCCTTGGTTTAGATATGTTGATGATATCTTGTGTATTTGGCCTTCAGATGTAAACACAGACGAATTTGTAGCCAAACTTAATGACCAAGTCACCTCCATAAAATTTACTATGGAGACTGAAATTGATAAATGTTTGCCATTCTTAGATGTGCTTATTCATAGGGAAAACTCTTCATTAAAGTTTAGTGTTTACAGAAAACCTACGAACAATTTATCTTATGTTCATTATTTTTCAGGGCATAAATGCAATGTAAAAAAGTCAATTTTTTCTTCAATGTATCTAAGAGCTCTTCGAGTTGTGAGTCCAGAATTCTTAGATGAAGAATTTAAGAATATTGATTCGATTGGTCTTAAGCTTTGTTACCCACTGAATTTTTTGGAAGTTTGTCGTAACAAAGCTCGTCGTACATATTATAATAATGTATGCAGTAGAAAGGATTCGCCCAAAAAATGTGTTATGTTTACCATATTTCTCTGGGTTTGAGAATATTGTCAAGGCCTTGAAACTTTTTAATATAGATGTAATGTTTAGCTACGAAAACACTGTTGGTAAGCTATTAGTAAGGAACAGCCCTCGTAGTGATAATTGCGTCATTTATAAAATACCTTGTAAGGAATGTAATAAGTTCTATGTCGGGCAAACATCTAAAGATTTAAAATGTAGAATATCGCAACATAAATACTCTGTAAGACATGGCCAATTGTCTAATGCTTTGTTTGTGCATTTGTCAGAAAAAGCTCACCAAATTGATTGGGAGAGTGCTTCTTCAATAACAAATTGTAAAAGCACCTATAACAGAAACATAATTGAATCTGCTTTGATACAGATCACCAAAGAAAGTAATTTGAATATTAGCAGTGGTCTATATAACTTAGATCCATTTCTAATAGATCAGCTAAAGGGCGATTTAAGTAGAATCATTGAAAAACATTTGTCTCACTAATTTATTATATATATTTACTTCTTTATGTTATAATTACCTATATATTATGCTTGTATGTCTGCTGTATCAGATGGGCCATTGGGCTACATCGGATGTGCCAATTGGGTGCATCTGATGGGCCAATGGGCCGTCTGCGTTGTCCAAGTATTGTACCTCACCTTACTTCACCACTCCTTCCTGCCTATTTATACCCATCACTCGATCTGTAAAATGACCTTCTGAAGATGTATTTAATATACGAAAGTACTTAAGGAAATTTCCTGTTTCATTTTTCCTCCGTGGTCTGACATTGTCACATTCTTAATCACGTGTTTATTTTCGTGATATACACACATATATATATATATATATATATAAATATATATATATATATTTCATAGTAGGCTGAGAAGTGCGTTCTGGCTACTAGGTACGACATATATATATATATATATATATATATATATATATATATATATATATATATATATATATATATATATATATATATATATATATATGTCGTACCTAGTAGCCAGAACGCATTAATATATTTTCTCAATTTTTTTCTTATAAAATGATAAAGGTACCCATTTCATTATGTATGAGGTCAATTTATTTTTATTCGAGGTAAAATTAACGTAGATATATGACAGAACCTAACCAACTATACCTAACCTAACCTAACCTATCTTTATAGGTTAGGTAGCCGAAAAAGTTAGGTTAGGTTAGGTTAGGTAGGTTAGGTAGTCGAAAAACAATTAATTCATGAAAACTTGGCTTATTAGGCAAATTGGGCCTTGCATATTAGGCTGAGAAGTGCGTTCTGGCTACTAGGTACGACATATATATATATATATATATATATATATGTCGTACCTAGTAGCCAGAACGCACTTCTCAGCCTACTATTCAAGGCCCGATTTGCCTAATAAGCCAAGTTTTCCTGAAATAATATTTTTTCTCTAATTTTTTTCTTATGAAATGATAAAGCTACCCATTTCATTATGTATGAGGTCAAATTTTTTTATTGGAGTTAAAATTAACGTAGATATATGACCGAACCTAACCAACCCTACCTAACCTAACCTAACCTATCTTTAAAGGTTAGGTTAGGTTAGGTAGGTTAGGTAGTCGAAAAACAATTAATTCATGAAAACTTGGCTTATTAGACAAATCGGGCCTTGCATAGTAGGCTGAGAAGTGCGTTCTGGCTACTAGGTACGACATATATATATATATATATATATATATATATATATATATATATATATATATATGTCGTACCTAGTAGCCAGAACGCATTAATATATTTTCTCAATTTTTTTTCTTATAAAATGATAAAGGTACCCATTTCATTATGTATGAGGTCAATTTATTTTTATTCGAGGTAAAATTAACGTAGATATATGACAGAACCTAACCAACTATACCTAACCTAACCTAACCTATCTTTATAGGTTAGGTTAGGTTAGGTAGCCGAAAAAGTTAGGTTAGGTTAGGTTAGGTAGTCGAAAAACAATTAATTCATGAAAACTTGGCTTATTAGGCAAATTGGGCCTTGCATATTAGGCTGAGAAGTGCGTTCTGGCTACTAGGTAAGACATATATATATATATATATATATATATATATATATATATATATATATATATATATATATATATATATATATATATATATATATATATATATATATATATATATATATATATATATATATATATTTGTCGTACCTAGTAGCCAGAACGCACTTATCAGCCTACAATGCAAGGCCCGATTTGCCTAATAAGCCAAGTTTTCATGAATTAATATATTTTCTCAAATTTGTTCTTAAGAAATGATAAAGCTACCCATTTCATTACGTATGAGGTCAATTTTTTTTATTGGAGTTAAAATTAACTTAGATATATGACCAAACCTAACAAACCCTACCTAACCTAACCTAATAGATTAGGTTAGGTTAGGTGGCCGAAAAAGTTAGGTTAGGTTAGGAAGGTTAGGTAGTCGAAAAACAATTAATTCATGAAAACTTGGCTTATTAGGCAAATCGGGCCTTGCATACTAGGCTGAGAAGTGCGTTCTGGCTACTAGGTAAGACATATTATATATATATATATATATATATGTCGTACCTAGTAGCCAGAACTCACTTCTCAGCCTACTATTCATGGCCCGATTTGCCTAATAAGCCAAGTTTTCCTGAATTAATATATTTACTATAATTTTTTTCTTATGAAATGATAAAGCAACCCTTTTCTCTATGTATGAGGTCAATTTTTTTTAATTGGAGTTAAAATTAACGTAGATATATGACCGAACCTAACCAACCCTACCTAACCTAACCTAACCTATATTTATAGGTAAGGTTAGGTTAGGTAGCCAAAAAAAGCTAGGTTAGGTTAGGTTAGGTAGGTTAGGTAGACGAAAAAACATTAATTCATGAAAACTTGGCTTATTAGGCAAATCGGGCCTTGAATAGTAGGCTGAGAAGTGCATTCTGGCTATTAGGTACGACATATATATATATATATATATATATATATATATATATATATATATATATATATGTCGTACCTAGTAGCCAGAACGCACTTCTCAGCCTACTATGCAAGGTCCGATTTGCCTTATAAGCCAAGTTTTCCTGAATTAATATATTTTCTCTATTTTTTTTCTTATGAAATGATAAAGCTACCCATTTCATTATGTATGAGGTCAATTTGTTTTTATTGGAGTTAAAATTAACGCAGATATATGACCGAACCTAACCAACCCTACCTAACCTAACCTAACCTATCTTTATAGGTTAGGTTAGGTTAGGTAGCCGAAAAAGTTAGGTTAGGTTAGGTAGGTTAGGTAGTCGAAAACATATTAATTCATGAAAACTTGGCTTATTAGGCAAATCGGGCCTTGCATAGTAGGCTGAGAAGTGCGTTCTGGCTACTAGCTACGACATATATAAATATATATATATATATATATATATATATATATATATATATATATATATGTCGTACCTAGTAGCCAGAACGCACTTCTCAGCCTACTATGCATGGCCAGATTTGCCTAATAAGCCAAGTTTTCCTGAATTAATATATTTTCTCTATTTTTTTTCTTTTGAAATGATAAAGCAACCCTTTTCTCTATGTATGAGGTCAATTTTTTGTTATTGGAGTTAAAATTAACGTAGATATATGACCGAACCTAACCAACCCTACCTAACCTAACCTAACCTATCTTTATAGGTTAGGTTCGGTTAGGTAGCCGAAAAAGTTAGGTTAGGTTAGGTTAGGTAGTCGAAAAACAACTAATTCATGAAAACTTGGCTTATTAGGCAAATCGGGCCTTGAATAGTAGGCTGAGAAGTGCGTTCTGGCTATTAGGTACGACATATATATATATATATATATATATATATATATATATATATATATATATGTCGTACCTAGTAGCCAGAACGCACTTTTCGGCATACTATGCAAGGCCCGATTTGCCTAATAAGCCAAGTTTTCCTGAATTAATATATTTTCTCTAAATTTTTTCTTATGAAATGATAAAGCTACCCATTTCATTATGTATAAGGTAAATTTTTTTTATTGGAGTTAAAATTAACGTAGATATATGACCGAACCTAACCAACCCTACCTAACCTAACCTAACCTAACCTATCTTTATAGGTTAGGTTAGGTTAGGTAGCCGAAAAAGTTAGGTTAGGTTAGGTTAGGTAGGTTTGGTAGTGAAAAAAACATTAATTCATGAAAACTTGGCTTATTAGGCAAATCGGGCCTTGAATAGTAGCCTGAGAAGTGCGTTCTGGCTACTAGGTACGACATATATATATATATATATATATATATATATATATATATATATATATATATATATATATATATATATATATATATATATAAACATATATATATATATATATATATATATATATATATATATATATATATATATATATAAACATATATATATATATATATATATATATATATATATATATATATATATATATATATAATCTTTGGACAACACCCACCAGTGGGACTCGAACCCAGAAAGCACAACTACCTTCCAGTAGCAGGCATAACTAGTATGCTTTAACCCACTACACCATCAGACCTTTCAAAAGAAGTAGATAGTTCGAGATATATATATCTCAAACATCTCTACTTCCCGATGGCACCAGATGAGTGTGGGGTCAGTCTGCATTTTCCATCAAGCCACTGTCAATGTGAGAGAACTCGTGTCCAGCTTATAAGCCTATACTTGCATAAACCACAAGTGAAGATTAAATAATCTTTGGACAACACCCACCAGTGGGACTCGAACCCAGAAAGCACAACTACCTTCCAGTAGCAGGCATAACTAGTATGCTTTAACCCACTACACCATCAGACCTTTCAAAAGAAGTAGATAGTTCGAGATATATATATCTCAAACATCTCTACTTCCCGAAGGCACCAGATGAGTGTGGGGTCAGTCTGCATTTTCCATCAAGCCACTGTCAATGTGAGAGAACTCGTGTCCAGCTTATAAGCCTATACTTGCATAAACCACAAGTGAAGATTAAATAATCTTTGGACAACACCCACCAGTGGGACTCGAACCCAGAAAGCACAACTACCTTCCAGTAGCAGGCATAACTAGTATGCTTTAACCCACTACACCATCAGACCTTTCAAAAGAAGTAGATAGTTCGAGATATATATATCTCAAACATCTCTACTTCCCGAAGGCACCAGATGAGTGTGGGGTCAGTCTGCATTTTCCATCAAGCCACTGTCAATGTGAGAGAACTCGTGTCCAGCTTATAAGCCTATACTTGCATAAACCACAAGTGAAGATTAAATAATCTTTGGACAACACCCACCAGTGGGACTCGAACCCAGAAAGCACAACTACCTTCCAGTAGCAGGCATAACTAGTATGCTTTAACCCACTACACCATCAGACCTTTCAAAAGAAGTAGATAGTTCGAGATATATATATCTCAAACATCTCTACTTCCCGAAGGCACCAGATGAGTGTGGGGTCAGTCTGCATTTTCCATCAAGCCACTGTCAATGTGAGAGAACTCGTGTCCAGCTTATAAGCCTATACTTGCATAAACCACAAGTGAAGATTAAATAATCTTTGGACAACACCCACCAGTGGGACTCGAACCCAGAAAGCACAACTACCTTCCAGTAGCAGGCATAACTAGTATGCTTTAACCCACTACACCATCAGACCTTTCAAAAGAAGTAGATAGTTCGAGATATATATATCTCAAACATCTCTACTTCCCGAAGGCACCAGATGAGTGTGGGGTCAGTCTGCATTTTCCATCAAGCCACTGTCAATGTGAGAGAACTCGTGTCCAGCTTATAAGCCTATACTTGCATAAACCACAAGTGAAGATTAAATAATCTTTGGACAACACCCACCAGTGGGACTCGAACCCAGAAAGCACAACTACCTTCCAGTAGCAGGCATAACTAGTATGCTTTAACCCACTACACCATCAGACCTTTCAAAAGAAGTAGATAGTTCGAGATATATATATCTCAAACATCTCTACTTCCCGAAGGCACCAGATGAGTGTGGGGTCAGTCTGCATTTTCCATCAAGCCACTGTCAATGTGAGAGAACTCGTGTCCAGCTTATAAGCCTATACTTGCATAAACCACAAGTGATGATTAAATAATCTTTGGACAACACCCACCAGTGGGACTCGAACCCAGAAAGCACAACTACCTTCCAGTAGCAGGCATAACTAGTATGCTTTAACCCACTACACCATCAGACCTTTCAAAAGAAGTAGATAGTTCGAGATATATATATCTCAAACATCTCTACTTCCCGAAGGCACCAGATGAGTGTGGGGTCAGTCTGCATTTTCCATCAAGCCACTGTCAATGTGAGAGAACTCGTGTCCAGCTTATAAGCCTATACTTGCATAAACCACAAGTGAAGATTAAATAATCTTTGGACAACACCCACCAGTGGGACTCGAACCCAGAAAGCACAACTACCTTCCAGTAGCAGGCATAACTAGTATGCTTTAACCCACTACACCATCAGACCTTTCAAAAGAAGTAGATAGTTCGAGATATATATATCTCAAACATCTCTACTTCCCGAAGGCACCAGATGAGTGTGGGGTCAGTCTGCATTTTCCATCAAGCCACTGTCAATGTGAGAGAACTCGTGTCCAGCTTATAAGCCTATACTTGCATAAACCACAAGTGATGATTAAATAATCTTTGGACAACACCCACCAGTGGGACTCGAACCCAGAAAGCACAACTACCTTCCAGTAGCAGGCATAACTAGTATGCTTTAACCCACTACACCATCAGACCTTTCAAAAGAAGTAGATAGTTCGAGATATATATATCTCAAACATCTCTACTTCCCGAAGGCACCAGATGAGTGTGGGGTCAGTCTGCATTTTCCATCAAGCCACTGTCAATGTGAGAGAACTCGTGTCCAGCTTATAAGCCTATACTTGCATAAACCACAAGTGAAGATTAAATAATCTTTGGACAACACCCACCAGTGGGACTCGAACCCAGAAAGCACAACTACCTTCCAGTAGCAGGCATAACTAGTATGCTTTAACCCACTACACCATCAGACCTTTCAAAAGAAGTAGATAGTTCGAGATATATATATCTCAAACATCTCTACTTCCCGAAGGCACCAGATGAGTGTGGGGTCAGTCTGCATTTTCCATCAAGCCACTGTCAATGTGAGAGAACTCGTGTCCAGCTTATAAGCCTATACTTGCATAAACCACAAGTGAAGATTAAATAATCTTTGGACAACACCCACCAGTGGGACTCGAACCCAGAAAGCACAACTACCTTCCAGTAGCAGGCATAACTAGTATGCTTTAACCCACTACACCATCAGACCTTTCAAAAGAAGTAGATAGTTCGAGATATATATATCTCAAACATCTCTACTTCCCGAAGGCACCAGATGAGTGTGGGGTCAGTCTGCATTTTCCATCAGGCCACTGTCAATGTGAGAGAACTCGTGTCCAGCTTATAAGCCTATACTTGCATAAACCACAAGTGAAGATTAAATAATCTTTGGACAACACCCACCAGTGGGACTCGAACCCAGAAAGCACAACTACCTTCCAGTAGCAGGCATAACTAGTATGCTTTAACCCACTACACCATCAGAAGTAGAGATGTTTGAGATATATATATCTCGAACTATCTACTTCTTTTGAAAGGTCTGATGGTGTAGTGGGTTAAAGCATACTAGTTATGCCTGCTACTGGAAGGTAGTTGTGCTTTCTGGGTTCGAGTCCCACTGGTGGGTGTTGTCCAAAGATTATTTAATCTTCACTTGTGGTTTATGCAAGTATAGGCTTATAAGCTGGACACGAGTTCTCTCACATTGACAGTGGCTTGATGGAAAATGCAGACTGACCCCACACTCATCTGGTGCCTTCGGGAAGTAGAGATGTTTGAGATATATATATCTCGAACTATCTACTTCTTTTGAAAGGTCTGATGGTGTAGTGGGTTAAAGCATACTAGTTATGCCTGCTACTGGAAGGTAGTTGTGCTTTCTGGGTTCGAGTCCCACTGGTGGGTGTTGTCCAAAGATTATTTAATCTTCACTTGTGGTTTATGCAAGTATAGGCTTATAAGCTGGACACGAGTTCTCTCACATTGACAGTGGCTTGATGGAAAATGCAGACTGACCCCACACTCATCTGGTGCCTTCGGGAAGTAGAGATGTTTGAGATATATATATCTCGAACTATCTACTTCTTTTGAAAGGTCTGATGGTGTAGTGGGTTAAAGCATACTAGTTATGCCTGCTACTGGAAGGTAGTTGTGCTTTCTGGGTTCGAGTCCCACTGGTGGGTGTTGTCCAAAGATTATTTAATCTTCACTTGTGGTTTATGCAAGTATAGGCTTATAAGCTGGACACGAGTTCTCTCACATTGACAGTGGCTTGATGGAAAATGCAGACTGACCCCACACTCATCTGGTGCCTTCGGGAAGTAGAGATGTTTGAGATATATATATCTCGAACTATCTACTTCTTTTGAAAGGTCTGATGGTGTAGTGGGTTAAAGCATACTAGTTATGCCTGCTACTGGAAGGTAGTTGTGCTTTCTGGGTTCGAGTCCCACTGGTGGGTGTTGTCCAAAGATTATTTAATCTTCACTTGTGGTTTATGCAAGTATAGGCTTATAAGCTGGACACGAGTTCTCTCACATTGACAGTGGCTTGATGGAAAATGCAGACTGACCCCACACTCATCTGGTGCCTTCGGGAAGTAGAGATGTTTGAGATATATATATCTCGAACTATCTACTTCTTTTGAAAGGTCTGATGGTGTAGTGGGTTAAAGCATACTAGTTATGCCTGCTACTGGAAGGTAGTTGTGCTTTCTGGGTTCGAGTCCCACTGGTGGGTGTTGTCCAAAGATTATTTAATCTTCACTTGTGGTTTATGCAAGTATAGGCTTATAAGCTGGACACGAGTTCTCTCACATTGACAGTGGCTTGATGGAAAATGCAGACTGACCCCACACTCATCTGGTGCCTTCGGGAAGTAGAGATGTTTGAGATATATATATCTCGAACTATCTACTTCTTTTGAAAGGTCTGATGGTGTAGTGGGTTAAAGCATACTAGTTATGCCTGCTACTGGAAGGTAGTTGTGCTTTCTGGGTTCGAGTCCCACTGGTGGGTGTTGTCCAAAGATTATTTAATCTTCACTTGTGGTTTATGCAAGTATAGGCTTATAAGCTGGACACGAGTTCTCTCACATTGACAGTGGCTTGATGGAAAATGCAGACTGACCCCACACTCATCTGGTGCCTTCGGGAAGTAGAGATGTTTGAGATATATATATCTCGAACTATCTACTTCATTTGAAAGGTCTGATGGTGTAGTGGGTTAAAGCATACTAGTTATGCCTGCTACTGGAAGGTAGTTGTGCTTTCTGGGTTCGAGTCCCACTGGTGGGTGTTGTCCAAAGATTATTTAATCTTCACTTGTGGTTTATGCAAGTATAGGCTTATATATATATATATATATATATATATATATATATATATATATATATATATATATATATATATATATATATAACTGAAAACTCACACCCCAGAAGTGACTCGAACCCATACTCCCAGGAGCAACGCAACTGGTATGTACAAGACGCCCTAATCCACTTGACCATCACGACCGGACAAAATGAGGTGATAGCCGAGGCTATTTGAACCACCCCACCGCCGGCACTCGGATAGTAATCTTGGGCATAGCATTTTACCAAATCACCTCATTCTTTGGGGCACACGTGAGGAACACAAATGCGAACAAGCCTGAATGGTCCCCAGGACAATATGCAACTGAAAACTCACACCCCAGAAGTGACTCGAACCCATACTCCCAGGAGCAACGCAACTGGTATGTACAAGACGCCTTAATCCACTTGACCATCACGACCGGACAAAATGAGGTGATAGCCGAGGCTATTTGAACCACCCCACCGCCGGCACTCGGATAGTAATCTTGGGCATAGCATTTTACCAAATCACCTCATTCTTTGGGGCACACGTGAGGAACACAAATGCGAACAAGCCTGAATGGTCCCCAGGACAATATGCAACTGAAAACTCACACCCCAGAAGTGACTCGAACCCATACTCCCAGGAGCAACGCAACTGGTATGTACAAGACGCCTTAATCCACTTGACCATCACGACCGGACAAAATGAGGTGATAGCCGAGGCTATTTGAACCACCCCACCGCCGGCACTCGGATAGTAATCTTGGGCATAGCATTTAACCAAATCAACTCATTCTTTGGGGCACACGTGAGGAACACAAATGCGAACAAGCCTGAATGGTCCCCAGGACAATATGCAACTGAAAACTCACACCCCAGAAGTGACTCGAACCCATATTCCCAGGAGCAACGCAACTGGTATGTACAATACGCCTTAATCCACTTGACCAATAGCCTCGGCTATCACCTCATTTTGTCCGGTCGTGATGGTCAAGTGGATTAAGGCGTCTTGTACATACCAGTTGCGTTGCTCCTGGGAGTATGGGTTCGAGTCACTTCTGGGGTGTGAGTTTTCAGTTGCATATTGTCCTGGGGACCATTCAGGCTTGTTCGCATTTGTGTTCCTCACGTGTGCCCCAAAGAATGAGGTGATTTGGTAAAATGCTATGCCCAAGATTACTATCCGAGTGCCGGCGGTGGGGTGGTTCAAATAGCCTCGGCTATCACCTCATTTTGTCCGGTCGTGATGGTCAAGTGGATTAAGGCGTCTTGTACATACCAGTTGCGTTGCTCCTGGGAGTATGGGTTCGAGTCACTTCTGGGGTGTGAGTTTTCAGTTGCATATTGTCCTGGGGACCATTCAGGCTTGTTCGCATTTGTGTTCCTCACGTGTGCCCCAAAGAATGAGGTGATTTGGTAAAATGCTATGCCCAAGATTACTATCCGAGTGCCGGCGGTGGGGTGGTTCAAATAGCCTCAGCTATCACCTCATTTTGTCCGGTCGTGATGGTCAAGTGGATTAAGGCGTCTAGTACATACCAGTTGCGTTGCTCCTGGAAGTATGGGTTCGAGTCACTTCTGGGGTGTGAGTTTTCAGTTGCATATTGTCCTGGGGACCATTCAGGCTTGTTCGCATTTGTGTTCCTCACGTGTGCCCCAAAGAATGAGGTGATTTGGTAAAATGCTATGCCCAAGATTACTATCCGAGTGCCGGCGGTGGGGTGGTTCAAATAGCCTCGGCTATCACCTCATTATGTCCGGTCGTGATGGTCAAGTGGATTAAGGCGTCTTGTACATACCAGTTGCGTTGCTCCTGGGAGTATGGGTTCGAGTCACTTCTGGGGTGTGAGTTTTCAGTTGCATATTGTCCTGGGGACCATTCAGGCTTGTTCGCATATATATATATATATATATATATATATATATATATATATATATATATATATATATATATATATATATATATATATATATATATATATATATATATCGTACCTAGTAGCCAGAACGCACTTCTCAGCCTACTATTCAAGGCCCGATTTGCCTAATAAGCCAAATTTTCATGAATTAATTGTTTTTCGACTACCTAACCTACCTAACCTAACCTAACATAACTTTTTCAGCTACCTAACCTAACCTAACCTATAAAGATAGCTTAGGTTAGGTTAGGTAGGGTTGTTTAGGTGTGGTCATATATCTACGTTAATTTTAACTCCAATAAAAAAAATTTACCTTATACATAATGAAATGGGTAGCTTTATCATTTCATAAGAAAAAAATTAGAGAAAATATATTAATTCAGGAAAACTTGGATTATTAGGCAAATCGGGCTTTGCATAGTAGGCCGAGAAGTGCGTTCTGGCTACTAGAACGATATATATATATTTTGATATATATATATATATCAAAAACCGTTTCAAAAACAGCCCGAAGCTGACGGAGAACCCTCTACAGCAGTCAAGCGTTGTATACATGTACACTTGCCCCCACGAAGGATGTAATCTTCAATCTAAGTACATAGGTATGACGTCGACCAAGCTGACGAGGCGTTTGACATGTCATCTTCAATCCGGTGCCCCTAGGAATCACATGAGACAAGCCCATGACATCACTCTTACAAGAGAAATGATGAACAAGAATACCTGCATAATAGACAAAACCCAAGATGCAAGAAGATTGCAAATTCTTGAGGCAATTCACATAAGAATAGAGCGACCTACCATGAACACCCAAATCACGGAACTATTTACTCTACCCACCATGAGAGTAAGGACAAGACCAGAACATAACGATGCCAACACAGAAGACAATGTCCAACATAATAGGCCAATTACACTGGATTAATCTTTATGTTTAGATAGAAGCTGCCTCGTATGGGACAATAAGCCTTCTGCAGTTACCCCTATGTTTCACCTCACATTCATCCCTTATGTATCCCCCCATGTTTTCACCTTTATTGTAATATCACCTGACCCAGTGCGGGTATAAAATAACCTAGTATTGTAAGATCGGTTCACTTGAGAATGAACCATGGAGGTTCGAAACGTTGTGCAAATTATATAAATAAGTGTAATACACTCTATAGTAAATCATTTCTTTTCTTCACCTTTAAAGTGCGAAAATGAGTTTTGGAGAACTCCTATTTCAATTAAGCCCTGATGCTAAGAAAACTGTTAGAGGGATAGAAGCCCTAAACCAGAAAATAATAAATACAGAATATGCGGTCATATTCAATGAAACATGTTTGAAAAAAAACCTGCTGCCAGTATACACCAATATATATATATATATATATATATATATATATATATATATATATATATATATATATATATATATATATATATATATATATATATATATATATATATATGTCGTACCTAATAGCCAGAACGCACTTCTCAGCCTACTATTCAAGGCCCGATTTGCCTAATAAGCCAAGTTTTCATGAATTAATGTTTTTTCGTCTACCTAACCTACCTAACCTAACCTAACCTAGCTTTTTTTTGCTACCTAACCTAACGTTACCTATAAATATAGGTTAGGTTAGGTTAGGTAGGGTTGGTTAGGTTCGGTCATATATCTACGTTAATTTTAACTCCAATAAAAAAAAATGACCTCATACATAGAGAAAAGGGTTGCTTTATCATTTCATAGGAAAAAAATTATAGTAAATATATTAATTCAGGAAAACTTGGCTTATTAGGCAAATCGGGCCTTGAATAGTAGGCTGAGAAGTGAGTTCTGGCTACTAGGTACGACATATATATATATATATATATATATATATATATATATATATATATATATGTCGTACCTAGTAGCCAGAACTCACTTTTCAGCCTACAATGCAAGGCCCGATTTGCCTAATAAGCCAAGTTTTCATGATATAATATATTTTCTCTAATTTTTTTCTTATGAAATGATAAAGCAACCCATTTCATTATGTAAGAGGTGAATTTTTTTTTATTGGAGTTAAAATTAACGTAGATATATGACCGAACCTAACCAACCCTACCTAACCTAACCTAACCTATCTTTATAGGTTAGGATAGTTTAGGTAGCCGAAAAAGTTAGGTTAGGTTAGGTTAGGTAGGTTAGGTAGTCGAAAAGCAATTAATTCATGAAAACTTGGCTTATTAGGCAAATCGGGCCTTGCATAGTAGGCTCAGAAGTGAGTTCTGGCTACTAGGTACGACATATATATATATATATATATATATATATATATATATATATATATATATATATATGTCGTACGTAGTAGCCAGAACGCACTTCTCAGCCTACTATGCAAGGCCCGATTTGCCTAATAAGCCAAGTTTCCCTGAATTAATATATTTTCTCTAATTTTTTTCTTATGAAATGATAAAGCTACCCATTTCATTACGTATGAGGTAAAAAAAAATTATTGGAGTTAAAATTAACGTAGATATATGACCAAACCTAACCAACTTTACCTAACCTAACCTAACCTATCTTTAAAGGTTAGGTTAGGTTAGGTAGCCGAAAAAGTTAGGTTAGGTTAGGTTAGGTAGGTTAGGTGGTCAAAAAATCATTAATTCATGAAAACTTGGCTTATTCGGCAAATTGGGCCTTGCATAGTAGGCCGAGAAGTGCGTTCTGGCTACTAGTACGACATATATATATATATATATATATATATATATATATATATATATATATATATATATATATATATATATGTATATATATATATATATATATATATATATATATTTTTGTTTTTTTTTTGTTTTTTTAATAGAAGGGGTTTTAAGAGGTGGCATTTAATATATATATATATATATATATATATAATATATATATATATATAATATATATATATATATATATATATATATATATATATATATATATATATATATATATATATATATATATATATATATATATATATATATATATATATATATATATGTCGTACCTAATAGCCAGAACGCACTTCTCAGCCTACTATCCAAGGCCCGATTTGCCTAATAAGCCAGGTTTTCATGAATTAATGTTTTTTCGTCTACCTAACTTACCTAACCTAACCTAACCTAGCTTTTTTTGGCTACCTAACCTAACCTTACCTATAAATATAGGTTAGGTAGGGTTGGTTAGGTTCGGTCATATATCTACGTTAATTTTAACCCCCAATAAAAAAAAATTGACCTCATACATAGAGAAAAGGGTTGCTTTATCATTTCATAAGAAACAAATTATAGTAAATATATTAATTCAGGAAAACTTGGCTTATTAGGCAAATCGGGCCTTGAATAGTAGGCTGAGAAGTGAGTTCTGGCTACTAGGTACGATATATATATATATATATATATATATATATATATATATATATATATATATATATATATATATATATATATATATATATGTCGTACCTAGTAGCCAGAACTCACTTCTCAGCCTACTATTCAAGGCCCGATTTGCCTAATAAGCCAAGTTTTCCTGAATTAATATATTTTCTCTAATTTTTTTCTTATGAAATGATAAAGCTACCCATTTCATTATGTATGAGGTCAATTTTTTTTATTGGAGTTCAAATTAACGTAGATATTTGACCGAACCTAACCAACCCTACCTAACCTAACCTAACCTATCTTTATAGGCTAGGTTAGGTTAGGTAGCAGAAAAAGTTAGGTTAGGTTAGGTTAGGTAGGTTAGGTAGTCGACAAACAATTAATTCATGAAAACTTGGCTTATTAGGCAAATTGGGCCTTGCATAGTAGGCTGAGAAGTGCGTTCTGGCTACTAGGTACGACATATATAAATATATATATATATATATATATATATATATATATATATATATGCAAACAAGCCTGAATGGTCCCCAGGACTATATACAACTGAAAACTCACACCCCAGAAGTGACTCGAACCCATACTCCCACAACTGGTATGTACAGGGACGCCTTAATCCGCTTGACCATCACGACCGGACAAAAGGAAGTGATAGCCGAGGCTATATGAACCACTTCCCCGCCGGCACTCGGATGGTAATCTTGGGCATAGCATTTTATCAAATCACCTCATTCTTTGGGGCACACGTGAGGAACACAAATGCAAACAAGCCTGAATGGTCCCCAGGACTATATACAACTGAAAACTCACACCCCAGAAGTGACTCGAACCCATACTCCCACAACTGGTATGTACAGGGACGCCTTAATCCGCTTGACCATCACGACCGGACAAAAGGAAGTGATAGCCGAGGCTATATGAACCACTTCCCCGCCGGCACTCGGATGGTAATCTTGGGCATAGCATTTTATCAAATCACCTCATTCTTTGAGGCACACGTGAGGAACACAAATGCAAACAAGCCTGAATGGTCCCCAGGACTATATACAACTGAAAACTCACACCCCAGAAGTGACTCGAACCCATACTCCCACAACTGGTATGTACAGGGACGCCTTAATCCGCTTGACCATCACGACCGGACAAAAGGAAGTGATAGCCGAGGCTATATGAACCACTTCCCCGCCGGCACTCGGATGGTAATCTTGGGCATAGCATTTTATCAAATCACCTCATTCTTTGGGGCACACGTGAGGAACACAAATGCAAACAAGCCTGAATGGTCCCCAGGACTATATACAACTGAAAACTCACACCCCAGAAGTGACTCGAACCCATACTCCCACAACTGGTATGTACAGGGACGCCTTAATCCGCTTGACCATCACGACCGGACAAAAGGAAGTGATAGCCGAGGCTATATGAAGTGGTTCATATAGCCTCGGCTATCACTTCCTTTTGTCCGGTCGTGATGGTCAAGCGGATTAAGGCGTCCCTGTACATACCAGTTGTGGGAGTATGGGTTCGAGTCACTTCTGGGGTGTGAGTTTTCAGTTGTATATAGTCCTGGGGACCATTCAGGCTTGTTTGCATTTGTGTTCCTCACGTGTGCCCCAAAGAATGAGGTGATTTGATAAAATGCTATGCCCAAGATTACCATCCGAGTGCCGGCGGGGAAGTGGTTCATATAGCCTCGGCTATCACTTCCTTTTGTCCGGTCGTGATGGTCAAGCGGATTAAGGCGTCCCTGTACATACCAGTTGTGGGAGTATGGGTTCGAGTCACTTCTGGGGTGTGAGTTTTCAGTTGTATATAGTCCTGGGGACCATTCAGGCTTGTTTGCATTTGTGTTCCTCACGTGTGCCCCAAAGAATGAGGTGATTTGATAAAATGCTATGCCCAAGATTACCATCCGAGTGCCGGCGGGGAAGTGGTTCATATAGCCTCGGCTATCACTTCCTTTTGTCCGGTCGTGATGGTCAAGCGGATTAAGGCGTCCCTGTACATACCAGTTGTGGGAGTATGGGTTCGAGTCACTTCTGGGGTGTGAGTTTTCAGTTGTATATAGTCCTGGGGACCATTCAGGCTTGTTTGCATTTGTGTTCCTCACGTGTGCCCCAAAGAATGAGGTGATTTGATAAAATGCTATGCCCAAGATTACCATCCGAGTGCCGGCGGGGAAGTGGTTCATATAGCCTCGGCTATCACTTCCTTTTGTCCGGTCGTGATGGTCAAGCGGATTAAGGCGTCCCTGTACATACCAGTTGTGGGAGTATGGGTTCGAGTCACTTCTGGGGTGTGAGTTTTCAGTTGTATATAGTCCTGGGGACCATTCAGGCTTGTTTGCATTTGTGTTCCTCACGTGTGCCCCAAAGAATGAGGTGATTTGATAAAATGCTATGCCCAAGATTACCATCCGAGTGCCGGCGGGGAAGTGGTTCATATAGCCTCGGCTATCACTTCCTTTTGTCCGGTCGTGATGGTCAAGCGGATTAAGGCGTCCCTGTACATACCAGTTGTGGGAGTATGGGTTCGAGTCACTTCTGGGGTGTGAGTTTTCAGTTGTATATAGTCCTGGGGACCATTCAGGCTTGTTTGCATTTGTGTTCCTCACGTGTGCCCCAAAGAATGAGGTGATTTGATAAAATGCTATGCCCAAGATTACCATCCGAGTGCCGGCGGGGAAGTGGTTCATATAGCCTCGGCTATCACTTCCTTTTGTCCGGTCGTGATGGTCAAGCGGATTAAGGCGTCCCTGTACATACCAGTTGTGGGAGTATGGGTTCGAGTCACTTCTGGGGTGTGAGTTTTCAGTTATATATATATATATATATATATATATATATATATATATATATATATATATATATATATATATATATATATATATATATATATATATATATATATTATTAAATATGACCGAAAAAGTAAGTAAGTCTAACACGAATTTTCTCAATCTTTCGTACATTTCTTTTCACTGTTGGAGGTAAATCAAAAATCAATTCTCCAAAATTCATTTTTATTTCTAGTCTGACGCGACACGAGCGCGTTTCGTAAAACTTATTACATTTTCAAAGACTTTAGTTTACAAATACACAACTGAATAGAACTTACGCATCTCCGATTTTATATCTACATTTGAGTGAGGTGGATGGGGTGAGGTGGCATTAATAGGGTATTAATTTCATCAACACAAGACAGAACAAGAGGTGGCATTAATAGGGTATTAATTCCATCAACACAAGACAGAACACGAAACAATGGGTATTGAATAGAAGTGTTTGTGGAAAGCCTATTGGTCCATATTTCTTGATGCTTCTATATTGGAGCGGAGTCTTGAGGTGGGTAGAATATAGTTGTGCATTAATTGGCTGTTGATTGCTGGTGTTGACTTCTTGATGTGTAGTGCCTCGCAAACGTCAAGCCGCCTGCTATCGCTGTATGATGTCAGAGGTACCTGATGTCAGACATCTGCAGGAGCAGAAGGAGGCATTTGAGCAGAGTTCCGTGCTGCGTTTCACTTACGAGATGGAAAAGGATGGGAAGCTGCCCTTTCTAGATGTAACAGTCATGGAAAAGAGCGGAGGTTTCCACACTGCAGTCTACACTATGGAAACGAACATAGGAATGTGCCTAAATGCCAACAGCGACTGCCCAGACAGGTACAAGAGGAGTGTTGGTTAACGCATATGTCGACCGTGCTCTAAGCCACAGCTCAGAATGGAAGCAAGTCGACGAAGAACTCTGTAGGGTAAGGCAGGTCCTAGTCAACAACGGCTTCTCCAATGGTTTCGTCGAAGACATAAGAAGGAAAGTGAAACGCCATGCAACCTCTGAAGAGACAACTAACACAACACCTATACCCCCTATTAGACTATTTTACAGGAACTTTTCCACAGCTCATAAAACGGAGGAAATGGTCCTGAAAGATAGTTAATAGAAACGTTATCCCTACAGACAAAAATTAGAGGATACAACTGACGATTTACTATAAAACCAGAAAAACGGCCAGCCTACTCATGAGAAACTCTCCAGACACAGAGCAGAACGCTTTAAAAGAGACCAACGTCGTCTATGCCTTCAAAGGCCCACTTGGGGACTAAGCTCCAAAAAAACCCAGTATATAGGCAAGACAGCAACATCTCTTTCTAGGCGTTTAACGATGCATAAGCAACAGGGCTCCATTAAGGAACATAATCTCTTCCCACAACCAAACCATCGCCAGAGAAATCCTAGTAAACAACACAGAAATCATCGATAGATACAGCGATAGCAGACGGCTTGACGTTTGCGAGGCACTGCACATTAAGAAGTCAACATCAGCAATCAACAGCCAATTAATGCACAACTATAGTCTACCCACCTCAAGACTCCGCTCCAATATAGAAGCATCAAGAAATATGGACCAATAGGCTTTCTACAAACACTTCTATTCAATACCCATTGTTTCTGTTCTGTCTTGTGTTGATGAAATTAATACCCTATTAAATACCACCTCACCCCATCCACCTCACTCAAATGTAGATATAAACAAATCGGAGATATGTAAGTTCTATTCAGTTGTGTATGTGTAAAGTCTTTGAAAATGTAATAAGTTTTACGAAACGCGCTCAAGTGTCGCGTCAGACTAGAAATAAAAATGAATTTTGGAGAATTGATTTTTGAATTACCTCCAACAGTGAAAAGAAATGTACGAAAGATATAGAAAATTCTTGTTAGAATTATTAATCTTACTTTTTCGGTTATATTTAATAACATGTCTACAGGAAAGACTGCTACCAAAATATACAAATATATATATATAATTATATATATATATAAAAATATATATAAATATAATTATAAATATATATATAATTCTGACGAGAAATGTAGGTGTTAAGGCAGTCTTCTCTATGGCTGGTGGAAATGGCAATCGCATTAGAAAAAAAAAGAGAAAACAAAAATGTAGACTGCTTGGTGGTCGTCTCCTGTGGTACAGTGAGAGGGAAAAAACACGCAAAACAAATCTTATAAATAATGAACTTTAATTTACTTCAAACAAATAGAAACAAAATAAAGATAATCCCTTGGCTATGTACAGTGGGGTTCAAAAATATACAAAGACAAAACACAATATAAAATAATGATTACGTTTCTCTACAATAAGCAAGACAAAACTTAGTTAATGGTGCTGAGAATAGTGGGCTGGCTGAAACCACTACTAATATACAGGAAGTATGCTAGATAGAAACGTCAGATCTAGAGCACGAGAATAATCTGAGGTCAACTGCTCATTCGAGACTATATATAGTTGATGCAGATGGCGCTGGAGACGCGTGAAGTCGCTGATTCACCAATAGAGAGAGTGTTGGTTTGAAGTGGTCGTTTGGTGATCGACTAGGTGGTGCGCTGACAGTGAGGGAGGGGGGGGGGGTGGTGAGGAGTGAGAGATGGGTAGTGTACTCCGTGAGAGACGTCTGTTATTCCACTTATATACTCTTGAATGTGGTATCTTGATGTTGCAGACGAGTAGAAGTAACGCGATGTAGGAAGGAGCAGGCTAAATCACTTGAAAGAGATTATTGTCACAGCTCTCCCCCGAAGCCTGCTCTTACGGGTTAATTTACTTCATTAGACGGTAGAGTGGTAGGGGTAGGTGCCTCTACCTCGTAGACTCTGGAGAGGGCGTCTGCTATGATGTTATCCGAGCCCTAATAAAGAATAGCTCCAGGTTAAAGTTCTGCGGATACAGAGCCCAGCGTAGAAGACGTTGATTGCTGAATTGGGCTTGTTGCCGAAATCGTAAGTGATTGTGGTCTGAGTAGATGGTAATTGACCGATTACCCTATAGGTAAGGTTCGAAATGTTGTAGGTTCAGGACGATGGAGAGGAGTTCCTTTTCTATGGTGCTATAGTTCTTCTGATGAGGCTTGAACTTGTAGCCGAGAGGAAGAACCTCTTCACCACACTGTTGCATTAGAACGCCCCCGATGCCGGTGCCACTTGCGTCGACATTGATGATGAAGGGCTTCGTAATATCTGGAGAGGCGAGAATGGGATTAGAACATGGAGACTTTAGTTGTTCAAAGGCAACGGTCTGTTGAATAGTCCAATGATACTGTTGCTTGGGCCTGGTCAGATTAATCAGTAGTGTCGCTACCATACTCAAATTTTGTACAACCCTACGATAGTAAGATGCAAGGCCAAGGAAGCACAGGAGCTGCTTCCTGCCTGTAGGTTGTGGGTAATGCTGAATGGCTTGAGCATGAATGGTTAAAGGAGCTAGGCTGCCATTTCCTGTCACATGACCAAGATAACGCACTTTACCTTTAGCAAAGGTAGAATTGCCCAAGTCGATGGTAAGGCCAGCTGTTAGGAGCTTGAAGAACAATCGTTACAGCTGGAGCAGATGTTCCTTCCAGGTGTCAGTTGCCACAACGATGTCATCCAAGTAGGCGTAGGTGTGATCTAGGCCATGGATGATGCGGTTGACAGCTCGCTGGAAGGTGGCCGGGGCGTTATACAATCCAAAAGGAAGGCATTCATATCTGTACAGGCCAAAAGGAGTGGTGAAGGCAGATATTTCCTTAGCCCGCTCTGTCAGACTAATCTGATAGTAGCCCTTTAATTAACAAGTCAATCTGAGAAAGATAAGTAGCATTACCTACGGCGTCAAGGATATCATCTATACGAGGTAAATGGTAAGCATCCTTGACGGTCACAAGGTTCAGTTTCCGATAATCGGTACACAGTCGTACTTTACCGTGCGGTTTCGGCACCAAGATGCAGGGTGAGGCCCAAGGGAACTCACAAGGGGTGGCCTGCTCATGATCCAGAAGGTACTGTACCTCAGCACGCAAAACTTCCTTTTTGTAGGGGCTGATGCGGTAGAAGGGTTGACGAATCGGCCGGGTATCAGGAAGTAGCTGGATGTCGTGTTGAACCACATAACATTCCGGGGGATCATCGCTGAAAACTTCTGATGTTCTTGGAAGACTGATGAGAGGAGCACTGTTACAGTTCTGAAATTTTTTTTAAAGATCTGTAAGAATTTCAGAGTTGGAAGGCACTGACTCAGAGTTAGTGCTTGCGGGAGGAGAAGCAGGGAAGGTCTCACTGTGGAGGTATGGATCTCTAAAGGTGGAGAAAGATACTAACACAGTGGGGGGTGTACCTTTATATTCCTTCAAAAGATTGACGTGGCACAACTGGGTTCTCCGCCGCCTATCTGGAGTCTAAAGAACGTAGTTGTGGTGTTTTTTGCACTCCTTGATGCGGTGAGGTCCTGAAAACTTATTTTGCAAGGGAGAACCAGGGATTGGAAAATATTCTAAAACGAAGTCTCCTGCTTTAAATTTCCTGATTTTACTGCGTTTGTCAAAATGAGTCTTCATCCTATCTTGAGCTTTTAATAAATTATCGTTGGCAAATTTATGCACTCGCTCTAGAATGTGCTTTAAGTTTTGAAGAAACTGGGGCACATACTGAGGGTCACTGAAGGTGGCATTACATAGAGAGTCTTTAAAAGCTTAAAAGGGATATGGCACTTACGTCCGTAGAGCATCTCATAAGGAGACACTCCTAGAGACTCCTGAAAATGCACATGATGATGTCAAGTTGTTTATCTCAGTCTTTCATAGTTTCATGCCAAATTTCTTAAGGAGTGATTTTATAGTTTGGTGACTACGTTCAAGAGAACCCTGTGAAGCAGGATGATAGGGGCTGGACAATACCTGAGTAATGTTGAATTCTTCCAGTGTCTTCTTAAAGAGATCACTGGTGAAGTTGGTGCCACAGTCACTGAATCTCCCAAGGAAATCCATATTGTGTAAAGATCTTCAACAGTTGTTTCACCACAGTAGCAGCCGTAACGTTCTTTCCAGGAACTGCTATGGGGAATCTGGTGATTGGACTCAGGATGGTTAGTATATAATAGTTGCCAGAACTGGTCCGGGGTAAAGGACCAACACAGTCTATGATGAGTCTGTGAAAGGGTTTCGAAGGCACCGGGATAAGAATCAAAGGAGCCTTGGGAATAGAGATGTTAGGTTTTCCTGCCATCTGACATGTATGACACTGTTGTATATAAGTTTACATCTTTAATCATACCTGGCCAGTAATAGTCTTGTCTGATGGCGTAATAGGTTTTATTAAAACCTTAGTGAGAAAGTGCTCTATGGGCCAGGTGTAGAATATCGGGCCGTAGGCTGGTGGGAACTACTAGTTGGTTGACATTAGCCCAATCGTCATCCTCCGTTAGTTTACTGGGTCGGTATCTACGGTAGAGCTATTGATTCTCTATAAAGAACCCAGGAATACTATCAGATTGAGTCTCGGCCTGGAAGAATATTGGTGTTAATGAGGGATCCTCCCTCTGCAACTTACGGAACTCCAGCATAGTGAGATTCGGTGGCAGATTCTGATGGTCTTGAGGGACAGCTGTTGAAGCAGAGTCAGCTGGTTGTGGGCGTGCACCTTGCTCACGGGTTGTCACCAAAACCGGAGGAGAGACTTCATCACTTTCTTGGACCTCTGCTGGAATATACTTCAGGATGGGGTTTTCCAAGACAGTCACATACCTGGGGTTGGTCCATGATGATCAAGTTGGAAAGTTGTAGATCTTCGGCCAAGTCGTTGCCCAGGAGAAGTTGTACCCCTGACATGGGAAAAGGCTTTTCTCGGATGGCGACTTGGACTTCACCTTGTACGAAAGAACAATCCAGGTGGACTCTGGCGAGTGGATACGGAGTGGTGGCAGTGAGGTCAGTGATAAGGACCGTCTCCCCGGTGTAGGTGATGTTAGGCACAGCCGATTTCAAAATTATAGACTGAAGAGCCGCTGTGTTCCTCAAGATCTTCACTTTGAAACGTCCTTCCGAATCTGTACACTGGCAGAGACAGTTCCAGAGTACAGGTGTTTGCTGAAGAGAGAAATATCATTAACAAGAACACCAATATTCATCACAAGCTAACCGGACTTAGGAGGAGTCGGTTTGGGTTTAGGAGTTTCACTATATCCTTTGTATTGAGCGTTTCCACATTTATCTATGGTATGTCCATAGAGCTTGCGATGCCTACAATATAATTGAGAGCTCACTTGATCGGTACTCACTTTGTCATAATTAGACTAAGACTTCTTACTGGAAGATGTGTCAGCTGTTAACCTGTGTATAAGACTGTAGGTATTAGCCGACTTCACACATCTGATGAGGTCGGTTTCCTCTTTGTCTGCTAAGTGAAGACGGATGGGGGCAGGAACGCGTCGAAAGAATTCCTCGATTAGAATGAGGTTGACGAGGTCTGAAAATGTAGAAACATGGGCTGCTTCCAACCATTTCATGAAGTATCTTTTCTTAGTATTGGCAAATTCTAAATAGGTGGTGACACTTGCCTTTAGATAATCACGGAATCTTCGTCTGTAGCTTTCAATGGAGAGTAGGTAGGCTTCTAGAACGGCTTGCTTTAAGGTCTGGTAGTCATTCTTAGACGCTAAGGTACTGAGAGTAACCGCAGCTCTACCTGTGAGATGCACTCTGAGAAGTATAGACCACTGATCTTCCGGCCAGTTAAGTTTTTTAGCTAGGGCCTCGAAAATAGTAAAAAACACATCTGTCTCAACGAATGGTTGCATTAACTTACTTGCCTGGGAGATGGTAAAGCTTACTTGAAGTTTAGCTTCTGCTTGTTGGCGCCGAGTGAGGTGTGTAGTTTCCAAGTCGAGTTCTTTTTTACGGTATTCTAGATCATTATCGGCTTGCTTCCTACTGTGCTCACGTTGTATCTCCAGATCACTTTCTTTTACTTCAAGCTGTTCCCGCTCACGCTCCCGTTGGAATTCAACCTGCTCACGTTGTAGGACAGCTTGTTCTTTCTGGAGCTGCAGAGCTTCCTTCTGGCGTCCACGTTCAAGGGCAGCCTCGCATTCCTGTTCTTTCTTTAGGGCAGCCTCGCGTTCCTTTAATTGTAGAGGTTCTTTTTGGTGTTCATGGTCTGCTTTCGCTAGTTCTAACTTTAACTTCATAGCTGCCAGAGCTTGCCGGTCTGCAATGGAATAGTTTTCGTGAGAATCAGAGTCTATAATTTCATTATCAAAAAGGTGGTCAAGGATAAGGTTATGCAATTCACTTTTGTTGGCTCCATGGGGAACATCTAGGTGGTACTCATGTGCTAGAGTTTGTAACTCTGTCCTCTTGGCATGAATTAAGTTCCCTACTTAATTTGCTGGATCACTACAAAATGCTGAGAGACGAAACATTTTGAGATATCAAACAGATGTACAGAGAATATACCTGTGGTATTATAAGTGTCAGTAACAGGATGACGTGGCAACTGGTGACTATCCTGTGGAAATTCAATCGTTAATGTGAAAACAATTAGCGTTAATATTAGATGTTAAGTGATTAAATAATCAAAATGCAGGGAAATCTTGTACCCGGTACTCTATACGAGAATAAGGGCAGGAAAATCCTACTAAAATAAATGAAACTTTGATAGTTACAAAAGTGAGAGGTAGTCCAAAAACGTAGGGATACCTTGCCAGGTCTCGATAGGACAGAAGCAAGGGGTTTCCTACTTAACTAGATGACACTTACAGAATTAGCATTCTTTGTGCTCTGAAAAAGAATGCCAATTCCCTAGCTGTGTAAGTATCATAATCTCAGACCGACGTGTAGGGGTGCGAGTGTCAACTGGTGACGAGAACTGCTTGTTGAGGTCCCAACTGGACAGCGTAGTTTGTGCTAGAGGAACTATGGCCCTATTTATCCTCCTTAGGTCGGATTGCAGAAGATAGGGTACGTGTCCTGAAGACAAACCAAAGTACCAGGATACCAAAGAGGTGATCTGCCGTAAATGAGAAATATTCTGGGGACGAGAATTAGGTGGAAACACAAGTAATAACACCGAGGGATGAATAACCAATTAAGAGAGTGACTCTGGCCACCAGACACCACGTAATCCAACACTCATAAAATGTTATACTCGGAAAGCACAAAATACACAGCACCATAAATTATTGAAAGTTATGAAATTATTGAAAAGGCAATGTGTAACAAAGCCAAGTACACTTACCACAAAATGAAATGATTGGTCTAGTATCAGTACCCGAGTGAAGCTCCTAGGACAGGCCCCCATTAATGTGACGAGAAATGTTGGTGTTAAGGCAGTCTTCACTATTGCTGGTGGAAATGCCAATCACATTAGGAAAAAAAAGAGAAAACAAAATGTTGACGGCTTGGCAGTTGTCTCCTGAGGTAAAGTGAGAGGGAAAAACACGCAAAACAAATCTTATACATAATGAACTTTCATTTACTTTAATTAAATAGACACAAAATAAAGATAACCCCTTGGCTATGTACAGTGCGGATCAAAAACATACAAAGACAAAACACAATATAAAATAAAGGTAATGATTACGTTACTCTACAAAAAGCAAGACAAAAATTAGTTAATGGTGCTGAGAATAGTGGGCTGGCTGAAACCTCTACTAATATAAAGGAAGTATGCTAGATAGAAGCATCAGCTCTAGAGCACGAGAATATTCTGAGGCCAACTGCTCATGCGAGACTATATATAGGCGATGCAGATGGCGCTGGAGTTGCGTGAAGTCGTGAAGTCGCTGATTCACCAATTGGGAGAGTGTTGGTTTGAAGTGGTCGTTTGGTAATCGAGTAGGTGGTGCGTCGACAGTGAAGGAGGGGGTGAGGATTAGTTGGGTAGTGTACTCCCTGAGAGACGTCTGTTATTCCACTTATATACTCTTGAATGTGGTATCTTGATGTTGCAGATGTATAGAAGTAACACGATGTAGGAAGGAGCAGGCTAAATCTCTCTTGAAAGAGATTATTGTCACAATATATATATATATATATATATATATATATATATATATATATATATATATATATATATATATATATATATATATATATATATATATTGTGACAATATATATATATATATATATATATATATATATATATTGTCCTGTTATATATATATATATATTTATATATATATATATATATATATATATATATATATATATATGTTGTACCTAGTAGCCAGAACGTCGTACTCAGCCTACTATACAAGGCCCGATTTGCCTAATAAGCCAAGTTTTCCTGAATTAATATATTTTCTCTAATTTTTTTCTTATGAAATGATAAAGCTACCCATTTCATTATGTATGAGGTCAATTTTTTTTTATTGGAGTTAAAATTAACGTAGATATATGACCGAACCTAACCAACCCTACCTAAATTAACCTAACCTATCTTTTTATGTTAGGTTAGGTTAGGTAGCCGAAAAAGTTAGGTTAGGTTAGGTTAGGTAGGTTAGGTAGTCGAAAAACAATTAATTCATGAAAATTTGGCTTATTAGGCAAATTGGGTCTTGCATAGTAGGGTGAGAAGTACGTTCTGGCTACTAGGTACGACATATATATATATATATATATATATATATATATATATGTATATAAATATATATATATATATAACAGGTTTCAGCAGGGGGCTTTACAGGCCTAAGACCCCAGCACATCAAACAAATGCTGAACCCAGTGCTTGGAGATGCTGCAAAGGACCTTCTAGTGGAACTTACCAGATTCTCCAACATGTGTTTGGCTGGCGGCATCCCTGAGGACATCAGGCCTGTCTTTTATGGAGCAGCACTCTGTGCTCTAAAGAAGAAGGATAGGGGTATCAGGCCCATTGCCGTTGGCAACTCCCTCCGACGCCTCGTAGCTAAGGCTGCAGTGAGATCTATCAGCCAGGAAGCAGCCACCTTGCTGAAACCTCATCAGCTCGGGTTTGGGATTCCCCTAGGTTGTGAAGCTGCAGCACATGCAGCGCGGGCTTACATTGTTGATCTCCCGGACCAGAAGGCACTAGTAAAGCTTGACTTCAAAAATGCCTTCAATCAAGTCAGACGAGAAGCTGTCCTCAGGGCTGTACACAACCATTTCCGTCCCCTTTACCCATTCATCCGATCGTGCTACAGTGGGGACTCTAAGCTTCTTTTTGGGGAGCATGAAATAAACTCCTGTGAAGGTGTCCAACAAGGTGACCCCTTAG
This sequence comes from Procambarus clarkii, assembly GCF_040958095.1. NCBI lineage: Eukaryota > Metazoa > Arthropoda > Malacostraca > Decapoda > Cambaridae > Procambarus > Procambarus clarkii. The sequence goes on from NC_091200.1 coordinate 34,845,710, forward strand.
CCCCCCTCCTTTTCTGCCTAGCTATCAAAGAGGTCACTGATAGTCTGACAAGCGAGCTAAACATCTGGTACCTGGATGATGGCACTCTAGCTGCAACTCCGGAAACCATTTTGGGGGATATAAGGAAAATCCAGGAGCAGGGAGCAGCCTTAGGCCTCATTCTCAATGCATCCAAATGTGAAATAATCTCCCGCAACCCAGACATCACTGGGCAAATGCAAAATGCTCTTCCAGACATTCTCGTTGTCGAGCCACCGGACTGCACTCTCCTGGGTGCCCCCATTGGTCCACGAGCAATCGAGGAAGTCCTGGCTGCAAAAATCACTGACCTAAAGAGAATGCAGGACAGGATTGACAAGATTGATGCCCATGATGCTCTCTTTCTCCTTACAAGATGCCTGTCTCTACCTAAGTTGACCTACTTTCTGAGATGTTCTCCATCCTACAGCAGCCCTAAGTTAAATGTGTATGACACCCTTCTGAGGTCCATGCTGGTGAAAGTCCTGAACCTGCCATTGGACGACTCTCAGTGGGAGCAAGCAACCCTTCCTGTAAGACTCGGCGGCCTTGGTGTCCGCACAGCCTCCCAAATTGCTCTACCAGCCTTCCTTTCCTCCTCTCATGCATCGCACGACCTCGTCAGAGATATTTTACCTGCAACCCTGAGAGATTCAGCAGGAATACACGATCCTGCTTTCACTGAATGTTCAAATCAGTGGAATGTTCTTGCAGCCCCAGCAACCATTATAGAGCCAACAAAACAACACAAACAGTCCGGCTGGGACCACCCTCTAGTGGAAAAAGTAGCTGATGCCATGCTAAGCGTCGCAACATCAGACAAGGAGAAAGCCCGCCTCAGAGCAGTGTGTGCCCCCCATGCAGGAGACTTCCTCCTGGCAGTACCCATGTCTGCAATGGGCACGCGCCTAGATCCAGAATCCCTTCGTGTAGCAGTGGCCCTCCGCCTTGGTGCCCCAATTCACACTGAATACAAGTGTATTTGCAACAGGGTGGAAGCAGACCAATACGGACTGCATGGGTTGCATTGCGGAAGCACAAAGGGCTGGCATGCAAGACACAACGAGGTCAATGACATCATCAAGAGAAGCCTCGTCTCAGCTGGGTGCCCAGCGGAGAGAGAACCTCGCATCCTAGGGGTCCAAAACCCGGATTTCCCAGCACTTCGCCCTGATGGCATCACCATATACTCATGGAAGGAGGGTAGACAGTTGGTGTGGGACTACACATGTGTATCCACCCTGGCTGACACCTATGTACACTTGGGAGCTGATCAAGCAGGTGGGGCGGCCAACCACAGGGAAACAGCAAAATCACTCAAGTACAGGCGACTGGAAGGTCAATACCTCTTTGTTCCCATAGCGTCTGAGACGCATGGCCCCTGGGGCAAGAGTGCCTTGGGATTTCTCAAGGAATTGGGGTCCAAGCTCATTGACGTCACCAGAGACCCAAGGGCTTCCAGTTTTTTATTTCAGCGTCTCAGTGTGGCGATCCAGAGGGAAAATGCTTGCTGCGTCCTCGGTTCCTGTCCAGAAGCGGAGGAGCTTCAAGAGATCCATAACCTTTAGGCATGTGTCTTGTATGTTTTGTAACCTTTAAATACACAATAAAGGAAAAAAAAAAAAAAAAAGGGAAGGGGGTGGTAGGAGAAAAGCACACAGAAACTGTATTGGAGGGGACCCACATTCCCTCCAATGCGTTATGTGTGGTTTCCTCCGAGGCTATGGGTCCCCCTTCTTCCAGCCAGAGGTGGTACTCCCTTCCCTATTATATAAAAAAAAAAAAAAAAAAAAAAAAAAAAAAAAAAAAAAAAAAAAAAAAAAAAAATATATATATATATATATATATATATATATATATATATATATATATATATATATATATATATATATATATATATATATATATATATATATATATATATATATATATATATATATATATATATATATATATGTTTCATTGAATATGACCGCATATTCTGTATTTATTATTTTCTGGTTTAGGGCTTCTATCCCTCTAACTATTTTCTTAGCATCAGGGCTTAATTGGAATAGGAGTTCTCCAAAACTCATTTTCGTACTTTTAAGGTGAAGAAAAGAAGTGAGTTACTATAGAGTGTATTACACTTATTTGTATAATTTGCACGACGTTTCGAACCTCCATGGTTCATTCTCAAGTGAACAGATCTTACAATACTAGTTGATTTTATACCCGCATTAGGTCAGGTGATAATACAATGAAGGTGAAAAACATGGGGGGATACATAAGGGATAAACATAGGGGCTGCAGAAGGATTATTGGCCCATACGAGGCATCTCCTATCTAAACACAAAGATTAATCCAGTGTAATTGGCCTATTATGTTGGACATTGTCTTCTGTGTTGGCATCGATATGTTCTTGTCTTGTCCTTACTCTCATGGTGGGTAGAGTAAATAGTTCCGTGATTTGGGTGTTCATGGTAGGTCGCTCTATTCTTATGTGAATTGCCTCAAGAATTTGTAATCTTCTTGAATCTTGGGTTTTGTCTATTATGCAAGTATTCTTGTTCAACATTTCTCTTGTTAGAGTAATGTCATGGGCTTGTCTCATGTGATTCCTAGGGGCACCAGATTGAAGATGGCATGTCAAACGCCTCGTCAGCTTGGTCGACGTCATACCTATGTACTTACATTGAAGGTTACATCCTTCGTGGGGGCAAGTGTACATGTATACAACGCTTGACTGCTGTAGAGGGTTCTCCGTCGGCTTCGGGCTGTTTTTGATAAGGAGTTCGGAAGTCTTCTTGGTTTTGTAGAATATTATCAGGTTTATGTTTTGGTTAGGAGTAGTGCTTTTTACTCCTTTACGGATTATTTCTTTCATTATTCTTTCCTCTTTTATATGTTCACTGTGCATGGTTGATTTGTAATATAATTTTATTGGGGGTGTTGTGGTTTCTGTTCTAGGTTCTGAATTATACCAACGGTCCAAGTGTCTTCTTATAGCAGCGTTTATTTCCGCGTTGCTATATCCGTTGTTCACCAATACCTGAGTTACTCTTTCAAACTGAAAGAGTAACTTTCAGTTTGAAAGAGTAAACTTTCAAACTGAAAATTGAAAATGAGTTTTGGAGAACTCCTATTCCAATTAAGCCCTGATGCTAAGAAAATAGTTAGAGGGATAGAAGCCCTAAACCAGAAAATAATAAATACAGAATATGCGGTCATATTCAATGAAACATGTTTGAAAGAAAACCTGCTGCCAGTATACACCAATATATATATATATATATATATATATATATATATATATATATATATATATATATATATATATAATATATATATATATATATATATATATATATATATATATATATATATATGAGTATATTTTGGTAGCAGTCTTTCCTGTAGACATATATTATTAAATATGACCGAAAAAGTAAGATTAATAATTCTAACACGAATTTTCTCAATCTTTCGTACATTTCTTTTCACTGTTGGAGGTAAATCAAAAATCAATTCTCCAAAATTCATTTTTATTTCTAGTCTGACGCGACACGAGCGCGTTTCGTAAAACTTATAACATTTTCAAAGACTTTAGTTTACAAATACACAACTGAATAGAACTTACGCATCTCCGATTTTATATCTACATTTGAGTGAGGTGGCATTAATAGGGTATTAATTTCATCAACACAAGACAGAACAAGAGGTGGTATTAATAGGGTATTAATTTCATCAACACAAGACAGAACACGAAACAATGGGTATTGAATAGAAGTGTTTGTAGAAATCCTATTGGTCCATATTTCTTGATGCTTCTATATTGGAGCGGAGTCTTGAGGTGGGTAGAATATAGTTGTGCATTAATTGGCTGTTGATTACTGGTGTTGACTTCTTGATGTGTAGTGCCTCGCAAACGTCAAGCCGCCTGCTATCGCTGTATCTATCGATGATTTCTGTGTTGTTTACTAGGATTTCTCTGGCGATGGTTTGGTTGTGGGAAGAGATTATATGTTCCTTAATGGAGCCCTGTTGCTTATGCATCGTTAAACGCCTAGAAAGAGATGTTGCTGTCTTGCCTATATACTGGGTTTTTTGGAGCTTTCAGTCCCCAAGAGGGCATTTAAAGGCATAGACGACGTTAGTCTCTTTTAAAGCGTTCTGTTTTGTGTCTGGAGAGTTTCTCATGAGTAGGCTGGCCGTTTTTCTGGTTTTATAGTAAATCGTCAGTTGTATCCTCTGATTTTTGTCTGTAGGGATAACGTTTCTATTAACAATATCTTTCAGGACCCTTTCCTCCGTTTTATGAGCTGTGGAAAAGAAGTTCCTGTAAAATAGTCTAATAGGGGGTAAAGGTGTTGTGTTAGTTGTCTCTTCAGAGGGTGCATGGCGTTTTCACTTTCCTTCTTATGATGTCTTCGACGAAACCATTGGAGAAGCCGTTGTTGACTAGGACCTGCCTTACCCTACTTCCTTACCCTTACCCTTACCCTATACCCCCTATTAGACTATTTTACAGGAACTTCTTTTCCATAGCTCATAAAATGGAGGAAAGGGTCCTGAAAGATATTGTTAATAGAAACGTTATCCCTACAGACAAAAATCAGAGGATACAACTGACGATTTACTATAAAACCAGAAAAACGGCCAGCCTACTCATGAGAAACTCTCCAGACACAAAACAGAACGCTTTAAAAGAGACTAACGTCGTCTATGCCTTCAAATGCCCTCTTGGGGACTGTAAGCTCCAAAAAACCCAGTATATAGGCAAGACAACAACATCTCTTTCTAGGCGTTTAACGATGCATAAGCAACAGGGCTCCATTAAGGAACATATAATCTCTTCCCACAACCAAACCATCGCCAGAGAAATCCAAGTAAACAACACAGAAATCATCGATAGATACAGCGATAGCAGGCGGCTTGACGTTTGCGAGGCACTACACATCAAGAAGTCAACACCAGCAATCAACAGCCAATTAATGCACAACTATATTCTACCCACCTCAAGACTCCGCTCCAATATAGAAGCATCAAGAAATATGGACCAATAGGCTTTCTACAAACACTTCTATTCAATACCCATTGTTTCGTGTTCTGTCGTGTGTTGATGAAATTAATACCCTATTAATACCACCTCTTGTTCTGTCTTGTGTTGATGAAATTAATACCCTATTAATGCCACCTAACCCCATCCACCTCACTCAAATGTAGATATAAAATCGGAGATGCGTAAGTTCTATTCAGTTGTGTATTTGTAAACTAAAGTCTTTGAAAATGTAATAAGTTTTACGAAACACGCTCGTGTCGCGTCAGACTAGAAATAAAAATGAATTTTGGAGAATTGATTTTTGATTTACCTCCAACAGTGAAAAGAAATGTACGAAAGATTGAGAAAATTCGTGTTAGAATTATTAATCTTACTTTTCGGTCATATTTAATAATATATATATATATATATATATATATATATATATATTATATATATATATATATATATATATATATATATATATATTATATATATATATATATATATATATATATATATATATATATTATATATATATATATATATATATATATATATATGTCGTACCTAGTAGCCAGAACGCACTTCTCAGCCTACTATGCAAGGCCCGATTTGCCTAATAAGTAAAGTTTTCATGAATAAAGTTTTTCATGAGTTTCCACACACACTATATATATATATATATATATGTCGTACCTAGTAGCCAGAACGCACTTCTCAGCCTACTATGCATGGACCGATTTGCCTAATAAGCCAAGTTTTCCTGAATTAATATATTTTTTCTAATTTTTTTCTTATGAAATGATGAAGCTACCCATTTCATTATGTATGAGGTCATTTTTTTTTTATTGGAGTTAAAATTAACGTAGATATATATATATATATATATATATATATAAATATATATATATATATATATATATATATATATATATATATATATATATATATATATATATATATATATATATATATATATATGTCGTACCTTGTAGCCAGAACGCACTTCTCAGCCTACTATGCAAGGCCCGATTTGCCTAATAAGCCAAGTTTTCCTGAATTAATATATTTTCTCTAATTTTTTTCTTATGAAATGATAAAGCTGTCCATTTCATTATGTATGAGGTCAATTTTTCTTTATTGGAGTTAAAATTAACGTAGATATATGACCGAACCTAACAAACCCTACCTAACCTAACCTAACCTATCTTTATAGGTTAGGTTAGGTTAGGTAGCCGAAAAAGTTAGGTTAGGTAGGTTAGGCAAATCGGGCCTTGCATAGTAGGCTGAGAAGTGAGTTCTGGCTACTAGGTACGACATATATATATATATATATAATATATATATATATATATATATATATATATATATATATATATATATATATATATATATATATATATATATATATATATATATATATTTATTAATTTATTTATTTATTAGTATATTTTGGTAGCAGTCTTTCTTGTAAACATATGTTGTTAAATATTGCCGAAAAAGTAAGATTAATAATTCTAACACGAATTTTCTCAATATTTCTTATGTTTCTTTTACTGTCGATGGTAATTGAAAAATCAATTCTCCAAAATTCATTTTTATTTCTATCTGATGCGACACTGGAACGCGTTTCATAATAACTTATTACATTTTCAAAGACTTTAGTTTACACACACACACAACTATAACCTGCAAACTCTAAACAGAGTTTTACTATGCTATCATTTAAACAGCTTTAGTCTTATGTACTCGCATATGGGTGAGGTGATATGTTTTAACAGTTATGGATGAGGTGAACAAAACTTTCAACACAAGACAGAGCAAACTTTCAACACAAGACAGAACACGGTGCAATGGGTATAAATTTTAAAATTAAAGGGAAAAATGGAAATAACCGGATAGGGCCTATTGGCCCATATTTCTTGACTAACACTAACACACTACCACCACTCACTATCACCACCTCCACTACCTACCACTACCACACTACCACCACCTCAACATACTACCACCACACACTACCACCCCCACCACATACTACAACTACCACCACACACTACCACCCCCACCACATACTACAACTACCACCACACACTATAGCCACCACCACACACTACCCCCACCACCTCACACTACAACCACCACCACACACTACAACTACCACCACAAGACATGATGACAACCACCACCACCACACACACTACAACCACCACCACACACTACCACCTTCACCACACACTAGAACCACGACGACTCACTACAACCACCACCACCACCACACACTACCACCACCACACACTACAACAACCACTCAAAACTCCCACCACTACACATTACCACCACCCCCACACACAACCATTATCACCACTCACTACCACCACCACCACATACTACAACCACCACCACACACTACCACCACCTCCACACACTAACACCACTACCACTACCACACACTACCACCACCACCACACAATACCACCACCACCACCACACACTACAACTACCACCACACACTACAAACTACCACCACACACTACCACCACCAGCACACACTACCACTACTGCAACACACTTCAACCACCACCACACACTACAACCACCACCACACACTACAACTACCATCACACACTACAACCACCACCACCACACATTACAACCACCACCACACACTACAACTACCACCACACACTACCACCACCACCACCACACACTACCACCACCACCACACACTACCACCACCACCACACACTACAACCACCACCACACACTACAACTACCATCACACACTACAACCACCACCACCACACATTACAACCACCACCACACACTGCAACCACAACCACACACTACCACCACCACCACACACTACAACTACCACCACACACTACAACCACCACCACACACTACCATCACCACCACAAACTACCACCACCACCACACACTACCACCACCACCACACACTACAACTACCATCACACACTACCATCACCAACACACACTACAACTACCATCACACTCTACAACCACCACCACCAAACACTACAACAACCACCAAACACTACAACCACCACCACTCACCACCATCACCACCACACACTACCACCACCACCACACACTACAACTACCACCACACACTACAACCACCACCACTCACCACCATCACCACCACACACTACCTACCACCACCACACACTACAACTACCACCAAACACTACCACCACCACCACACACTACCATCACTACCACACACTACAACCACCACCACTACACACTACAACCACCACCACTCACTACCATCCCCACTAGAAACTACAACCACCACCACTCACTACAGCAACCACCACCATACACTACATCTAGTATAACACACTACCACTACTACCACAACCACACACTACCACCACAACCACACACTACCACGACCACTACACACTACCATTACCAACACTACACATTACCACCACCACCACATACAAGCACCACATACACACACTACCACAACCACCACACACTACCACCACCTCCACACACTGCAACCACCACCACACACTACAACTACCATCACACACTACCATCACCAACACACACTACAACTACCATCACACGCTACAACCACCACCACCAAACACTACAACAACCACCAAACACTACAACCACCACCACTCACCACCATCACCACCACACACTACCACCACCACCACACACTACAACTACCACCACACACTACAACCACCACCACTCACCACCATCACCACCACACACTACCACCACCACCACACACTACAACTACCACCACACACTACAACCACCACCACTCACCACCATCACCACCACACACTACCACCACCACCACACACTACAACTACCACCACACACTACAACTACCACCAAACACTACAACCACCACCTCACAATACCATCACCACCACACACTACAACCACCACTACCAAACATTACAAACACCACCACACACTGCAACCACCACCACACTACCACTACCACCACCAACAGCACCACTCACCACCATCACCACCACACACTACCATGACCACCACACACTACAACTACCATCACACACTACAACCACCACTACCACACATTACAACCATCACCACACACTGCAACCATCACCACACACTACAACTACCACCACACAATACAACCACCACCACTCACCACCATCACCATCACGCACTACCACCACCACCACACACTACAACTACCACCAAACACTACAACCACCACCACACACTACCATCACTACCACACACTACAACCACCACTACCACACATTACAACAACCACCACACACTGCAACCACAACCACACACTACCACCACCACCACACACTACAGCTACCACACACACTACAACCACCACCACACACTACCACCACCACCACACACTACCACCACCACCACACACTGCAACCACCACTACACACTACAACTACCATCACACACTACCATCACCAACACACACTACAACTACCATCACACGCTACAACCACCACCACCAAACACTACAACAACCACCAAACACTACAACCACCACCACTCACCACCATCACCACCACACACTACCACCACCACCACACACTACAACTACCACCACACACTACAACCACCACCACTCACCACCATCACCACCACACACTACCACCACCACCACACACTACAACTACCACCACACACTACAACCACCACCACTCACCACCATCACCACCACACACTACCACCACCACCACACACTACAACTACCACCACACACTACAACTACCACCAAACACTACAACCACCACCTCACACTACCATCACCACCACACACTACAACCACCACTACCAAACATTACAAACACCACCACACACTGCAACCACCACCACACTACCACTACCACCACATACTACCACCACCAACAGCACCACTCACCACCATCACCACCACACACTACCATCACCACCACACACTACAACTACCCTCACACACTACAACCACCACTACCACACATTACAACCACCACCACACACTGCAACCATCACCACACACTACAACTACCACCACACAATACAACCACCACCACTCACCACCATCACCATCACGCACTACCACCACCACCACACACTACAACTACCACCAAACACTACAACCACCACCACACACTACCATCACTACCACACACTACAACCACCACTACCACACATTACAACAACCACCACACACTACAACCACCACCACACACTACCACCACCACCACACACTGCATCCACCACCACACACTACAACTACCATCACACACTACCATCACCACCACACACTACAACTACCATCACACACTACAACCACCACCACCAAACACTACAACCACCACCAAACACTACAACCACCACCACCACACACTACCACCACCACCACACACTACAACTACCACCACACAATACAACCACCACCACTCACCACCATCACCACCACACACTACCACCACCACCACACACTACAACTACACCAAACACTACAACCACCACCTCACACTACCATCACCACCACACACTACAACCACCACTACCACACATTGCAACCACCACCACACACTGCAACCACCACCATACACTACCACTACCACCACATACTACCACCACCAACAGCACCACTCACCACTATCACCACCACACACTACCATCACCACCACACACTACAACTACCATCACACACTACAACCACCACTACCACACATTACAACCACCACCACACACTGCAACCATCACCACACACTACAACTACCACCACACACCACAACCACCACCACTCACCACCATCACCACCACACACTACTACCACCACCACACACTACAACTACCACCAAACACTACCGCCACCACCACACACTACCATCACTACCACACACTACAACCACCACTACCACACATTACAACCACCACCACACACTACAACCACCCCCACACACTACCACCACCACAACCACACACTACAACCACCACCACTCACTACCACCACCACACATTACAACCACCACTACACACTACAACCACCACCACTCACTACCATCCCCACTAGAAACTACAACCACCACCTCTCACTACAGCAACCACCACCATACACTACATCTAGTATAACACACTACCACTACTACCACAACCACACACTACCACCACAACCACACACTACCACGACCACTACACACTACCATTACCACCACTACACATTACCACCACATACAAGCACCACATACACACACTACCACAACCACCACACACTACCACCACCTCCACACACTACCACCTCCACACACTTCCTCCTCCACCACACATTACCACTACTTCCACACATTACCACCACTACCACAACCCCACGCTACCACGACCACTACACACTACCACCACTCCCCTCCAAACCACACAATACTACTACCACACCACCACCACTACTACCACACAACCACCACTTCCACACTACACACCACCACCACCACTCAGCTCTCATTTGCTGAAATGCTTAAAAAGAGCCCTGAAGCTAGGTCTGCAGTTAAGGAAGTTGCCATGGAAGTGGCTTCCTCTCAGGAAGCACAGCTAGATGTACTAGCCGGCTGATAGAGAGAAAAAGAGCAGTAGTAGTAGGCAGGCATTAAAGAACAAACAGGGACCAGACCAAAGGAGCGGAGAGACAAGGACAAAAACATAGTTACAGAGATCCTTAAAGAGGTAAGGATGGAGGGAACTGAACAAAATGTTGAAAAGGTTTTCAGGCTTGGAAAGTACAAAAAGGATAGAGATCGAATGATAAAGGTGTATTCATGAGCGAAATCACGAAAGAGGAACTGTTAGCAAGGAAGAGCGGTCTAGCAAATGTAGAGAAGTTCAAAAAAATATTCCTGCAGAGGGATGTGACAAGGGAAGAGAGAAAGCAGGCAGCAGACACGAGGAAGGAGCGCAGAAAGAGAGAAAGGAATCACGGAGCCACAACCCCGATCCCTACAATCCCAGAGGGCAGTGAGGAACCTTCTCATACAGTGCAATAGCCACAGGGAGTGCGGCACCACCCCCACATTCTATCCAACAGACACCCTACCTGCCCCAACCCCTGTCAGCCCCCCACTAAGTACACACCTAAGGCACCCTCCCCCCTCCTCCCACTCACCCCCCCTCCTACACTCCCCCCTCCCCCCAGGACCTCCCATCTCCCCCATCCCCCAAGCCCTCCCTTCTTCCACATGCCCTCCCGTCTCTCCCACCCACAAGCCCTCCGTTCTCCCCCGCCCCCCACTCCAACTAAGCCTTCCCCTCTCCACCACTCCCCAAAACCCTCCCCTCTTCCTCACCCACCTCAGCCTTCCCTTTAGCCCCACGCCCCCCAAGTTCTCCCCCCTTTACTGCCCCCCCACAACCCCCCCCCTTCTCGCCCATCCCCCCAACCCTCCCCCTCTCACCCCTCTCCCTCTCCCCTCCGCTCTCACCCCCCCCATCCCTCCCCCTCTCACCCACCCCCCTACCCTCCCCCTCCCCCCCCAACCCCAAGCCCTTCCTCCTCCACCAGTCTCCCCATACCAGATCCTCCCAACTCCCACTCACCCCAGACCCCACAGGTCCCCCCCACAGGAGAAGTAGAAGAGAGTCAGTTTCAGGGTAATGTACTCGAACATATTTGGGCTCACAAGCAAGGCAAGTGAACTAAGGGAAAGAGCACAAAAAGTGAACCCAGATGTAATCGGACTCACTGAAACAAAACTCTCTGGAATCATAACAAATGCCGTGTTTCCCCAGGAGTACACAGTAATAAGGAAAGAGAGGGAAGGTAGGGGAGGAGGCGGAGTGGCCCTACTCATGAGAAAGGAATTGAGTTTTAAGGAGATGGCTATCCCAGGCTGTGAGGGTTTTCAGAGACTACATAGCAGGCACCATGACAATGGGAGGACCAAGAATAGTAGTAGCAGTAATATATAACCCTCCACCAAATGACAGAAGACCCAGTCAAGAGTACGAAAACAACAACATGGCAGTTAACACTATAATTGAGAGGGCAACCTCTGCTGCCTGTAGAAATAGATCTCACCTTGCTCATCATGGGGGACTTCAATCACGGAAGGATTGACTGGGAGTACAAGGAACCGCATGGAGGCGAGGATACGTGGAGAGCCAAACTACTGGAAGTGGTGACTAGAAACGTTTTAACCCAGCATGTCAGGGAACCCAGAAGCATGAGAGGAAATGACGAACCAGCGAGACTCGACCTGGTCTTCACCCTGAACGACTCTGACATAAGAGAAATCGGTTTTGAGGCCCCAGTAGGAATGAGCAACCACAGTGTATTGGTGTTTGAGTACCTGATTGAAGAAGGATTATTGAACTCGAGGAGGGATACCGAAACCAAAAGGTTAGCATACCGAAAGGGAAACTATGAGGAGATAAGAAAATTCCTAAACAGATATAGCATGGGAAACAGAGCTCAGGGAAAAGACGGCCCAAGATATGATGGACTACATCACGTAAAAGTGCAAGGACGCAGCAAACAAGTTTGTCCCAGCCCAAAAGGAAAACAGTGAAATGAAGATGAGAAAACCATGGTTTAATCAGAGATGTAGGCTAGCTAAGCAGCAAAGGAGAAAAATGGCATGGAGAAAGACTCAGCCTAAATTGCTGCATAGCCACATCAGGAGAAAATCAACAGTAAAGGAACAGGTTATGAAATTAAGGATAGGGGGCAGAAGGATTCACTACAAACGACAAGGAGGTGTGTGAGGAACTGAATAAGAAATTCCAGGAGGTCTTCACCTTAGAGCAAGGAGAAATCCCAAAGATAAGAGAGGGAATAGCTAACCAGGAACCACTGGAAGAGTTTGAGATTACCAGCGAGGAAGTAAGGAAGTGTTTACTAGAGTTGGATGTGACGAAGGCTATAGGCCCAGATGGAATCTCCCCTTAGATACTAAAGGAAGGAGCAGAAGAACTGTGCTTACCACTCTCCATAGTGTATAACAAATCACTGGCAACAGGGGAACTGCCAGAAATTTGGAAAGCAGCTAATGTAGTCCCAATATACAAGAAAGGGGATAGACAGGAGGCACTGGATTACAGGCCAGTGTCCCTAACCTACATACCATGCAAGCTGATGGAGAGGATTGTGCGAAGAAAGCTAGTGGAGCACCTGGAGCGAAAGAACTTTGTAACACAGCATCAACATGGGTTCAGGGATGGCAGGTACTGCCTCACAGGGTTACTTGAATTCTACAACCAGGCAAGAAAGAGGAGGGTGGGCAGAGTGTATATTTTGGATTGTCAAAAAGCCTTTCATATTGTGCCACACAAGAGGCTAGTGAAAAAGCTGGAGATGCAGGCAGGAGTGAAAGGGAAGGTATTCCATTGGATGCAGGAATACCTAAGCAACAGGAGACAACGAGTCAGTGTGAGGGGTGAGGTCTCAGATTGGCAAGACGTTACGAGTGGAGTCCCGCAGGGTTCAGTCCTTGGGCCTATACTGTTTCTGAAATATGTAAATGATCTCCCAGAGGGTATAGAATCGTTTCTCTCAATGTTTGCCGATGATGCAAAAATTATGAGGAGGATTGAAACTGAGGACGATAGTAGGAGGCTACAAGATGACCTAGGCAGACTGAGTGAATGGTCCAACAAATGGCTGTTGAAGTTCAACCCGAGTAAATGCATAGTAATGAAACTAGGCAGTGGACACAGGAGGCCAGACACAGGATACAGAATAGGAGATGAAGTACTTAATGAAATGGACAGAGAGAAAGACCTAGGAATTGATATCACACCAAACCTGTCTCTTGAAGCCCACATAAAAAAATAACGTCTACGGCATATGCGAGGCTGGCTAATATCAGAACAGCGTTCAGGAACCTATGTAAGGAATCATTCAGAATCTTGTACACCACATATGTAAGACCAATCCTGGAGTATGCGGCCCCAGCATGGAGTCCGTACCTTGTCAAGCACAAGACGAAGCTGGAAAAAGTCCAAAGGTATGCCACTAGACTAGTCCCAGAGCTAAGAGGCATGAGTTACGAGGAAAGGCTGTGGGAAATGCACCTTACGACACTGGAAGACAGAAGAGTAAGGGGAGACAGAGAGTAAGAGAGAGAAGAAAAATAAAGAAGAGAAGAGTGAGAGAGGAGAGGAGAAGAAGAATAGAGAGAGAAAGAGAGAAGAAGAAGAATAGAGGAAGAGAGAAGAATAAGAAGAGAGAGAGAGATAGAGAAGGAGAGAGAGAGAGAAAGATAGAGAAGGAGAGAGAAGAGAGAGAGAGAGACAGACAGATCGAGACAGAAGAAGAGAGAGAAAGAGGAGAAGAAGCAAAAGAGAGAACAAGAGAGAGAGATAAGAAGAAGAGAGAGAGAGAGAGAAGAAGAGGAGAGAGAGAGAGAATGGGAAGAAGAACAGAGAGAGAGAGAAGAAGAGGAGATTGTGTGAGAGAGACAGAGACAGAGAGAAGACTGTTATAAATAATAGTGTGTGGGGCTTCTATGGGGGACTGGTCCTATTAGGGGTAAGGGTAGTTAGAAGACAAGAGTATCAAATATGGGAGAGCTAAAAGGCCCGGCCCCCCAAATAAACTATCCACAGTAGTAATAACTTGCTACTAGACCATATATGTTAGTCTAAGGGTTGATCAATGCGCTCCCACACAGGAAGAAGGGATACTCTGTAATTCATGTACTTACTTAATAACCCCTTAACAACCCCCCATATACACTCACACCAATAACAATAATAATAATAACTTTACCACACTATCTTACGTTTAAAAGCCTTGGTCCACATAGGCAGGATACAAGGTTTACACTTATAACAAGCTAGGGTAAAGAACTACTGGATAAGCACTGAAGCTGGATGCAGCTTAGGGTAGTGAGACCCCACGTGGTACCCTAATACAAAACACAACACTTAGGGTTACCCAAAACACTGGCAACTACTACCCCCAGGTCTCACCAATCGTTACTACCAGAGAAGGTACACTTAGAAATCATACAATACTTAACTTAATGGTACAGGAACTTAAGGTAAGGGAAATAAGTAAGAAGAGAAGGGAGGAGATTAGGGGTGCAGCCACAGAGTAGGTCTCGTCCGCACGAACGCCAGCCAGAGAAGGACCTCCTAGCGACCAGCTAGGCCTCCCATGTCGTGGTGCCGGAAGGAGCCTAATTGATCGTGCAGCTAAGCACATTAAAGATCTTCCCCTATGCAATGTATTGTTACTTTGCAAATTATTAGAAAGTATTAGTAAGCAAAGTTGGTGCCTATGTTATTATTTAATAATCAACCCCCAGCTCAGTCTTTAAATGCTCTTTGAGAAACAATAATAGTCTTACGTCTGGCAGGGAAGATACAACAATTGCCGCTCGAGATGCACTCAACTGTACTACCAGAAAGTTTAATAGTTCAATTTGACCTCTGGTTTCCACTGGAGAACCCAGGGTCGTAACAAAGACAAAGAGAAAGAGAGAGGGAGAGAGAGAGAGAAGACAAAGAGATTGTGTGTGAGAGAGAGAAGAAAAAAGAGAGAGAGAGAGAGAGAGAGAGAAGACAAAGGGATTGCGAGAGAGAGAGAGAGAGAAGACAAAGGGATTGCGAGAGAGAGAGAGAGAGAGAGAAACTGGAGAGATTGAGAAGAAAAAGAGAGAGGAAGAATGAAAAGAATATGAAGAGAGAGACAAGAGTGAGAGAGAGAGAGAGAGAGAGAGAGAGAGAGAGAGAGAGAGAGAGAGAGAGAGAGAGAGAGAGAAACTGGAGAGATTGAAAAGAAAAAGAAAGAGAAAGGGAGAATGAAAAGAATATGAAGAGAGAGACAGATAAGAAGAAGTAGAAGAGAGAGAGAGAGACAAAAGAAGAAAAGATAGAGAGAAGAACAGAGATATGAGCGAGCGAGAGAGCGCGCGAGAGAGAGAGAAGAAGAAGAGGAGAGAGAGAGAAAGAGAAGAAGAAGAGAAAGAAAATAGGAAAAGAGAGTGAGAAGAAGAGAGATTTGAGAGAGCGAGAGAAAGAAGATGAAAAGAGAGAGAGAGAGAGAGAGAGAAGTAGGATAGAGAAAAGATGAAGAGAGAGAAAGAAGAAATAGAAAAGAGAGAGATCAGGAATAGAGAAAAGAGAAGAAAAGAGAGTGAAGAGAGAGTGTACTCTGATATTCAGAGAACATTTCATATGTATGAGAGTGTTGAGTGTTATCACATTAGGTGTAAAATTGCCATTTAAGTTTGATTATGCAAGGGGTTTACGCCCCTTTGACTCACAAGATGGCACCAGGCTACTTTGTTTCCCGCCAAAGCGTCGTGGCACCTGCTGGCACCTAATTGGCCAGGTAGGGTCACGTGCTGGAAGTGACCAATGACGAGAGCCCTCGGGCGTAGTGACGTCACGAGACGGAGGGCTCCCAGGGCAGCTAGCAGAGTACATCGCGGACCATCATAGAGTGTGGACACGCTCGAGTAAGCTCTAGATCTAGAGGCTAGAGAGCCCCTACCAGTAGACTTAAGCATCGCTTTGATACTGCAAACATTCAGGGAGGTCATCCAACTCCCGTGGAGTGTTAAGAAGCAAGAATTGGCCGGGTTAGAGAGTCTAGAGCTCTATTATCAGAGTCAGCAGCACGGACGAACGTTGGGCTGGGGACGTCTGGGACGCCAAGCGGACGACGTTCTAAATATCAAGCGAGTAGCGACAGCCGGGCCAAGTCTACTGGAAGAGAGGTGAGAAGGAGCTGCTGGATTGCAAGTGGTGTCTATAGTGCCAATGAGAGGAGGAAGAGGACAATGGCACAGCTACCTGTCTCCAGTAGCCTGAAGAAGAGCAGGAGGAGGACAGTGCCTGCCGGTGTGAGGATGACGAAAATGCGTTACTACAAGGATGACTGAGGAACTTGTGTGTGGGAAACTGATCAATGGAAGACCAGACGCCAGGACCAGGAACCTCAACATCCCTCACCAGACGACGGGTCGGCCTCATAACGGAATGAAGTAAGGTAGATAATTATCCCTCCCTTTACCCCTTTGATCTAAGCGAGCTAGGATATTTTGTATATCGTGAACATTTCTTGTTACCATTTATTGTTTTATGTGACAGAGTGTTAGGCTAGGAGCGAAGGAGCTCATATAGGCATGAGTTGGTGTGTGTGAACATAAATATGTAGATGCAATGACTTTAGTGCACCTGGAAGTAGTGGCTGCTTTTCAAGAGGCCAGAAACGAATTTTGAATCGTCCAGCTGATCGTGTTGCCAGAAGCACGAGGTGTGTGCCTGCTGACTGACAGTTGGA
Source organism: Procambarus clarkii (assembly GCF_040958095.1). Classification (NCBI taxonomy): domain Eukaryota; kingdom Metazoa; phylum Arthropoda; class Malacostraca; order Decapoda; family Cambaridae; genus Procambarus; species Procambarus clarkii. The sequence goes on from NC_091200.1 coordinate 34,864,030, forward strand.
CCCAATCAGCTAATCGTGTTGCCAGAGGTGCAAGGTGTGTTCCCGTCGACTAATAGTCGGACCCAATCAGCTGATTGTGTTGCCTGAGGCGCGAGGTGTGTCGCGGCCGACTGACAGTTGGACCCGACCAGCTAACCGGGTTGCCAGAGGCGCAACATGAGGAGTGTTGCTGCCATCGGACAATTACACTTATATGATTTCTTTATGCAAGTTTTATATATTTCTTCAGTAAACTTTTAATCTTACCAATGTGTTTGAGTGAGCCTCCATTCTCTAGGGCTATTTTGAGTGAAACCATTTATGCCACCTTACATTGCACATGAGATTGCATCCTTGATTTAAGATAACTAATGAGACCACTGACGTGTTGCTGGGACACGAGTATAAACCCCAGCTGGCGACCTTGAAAAGACTAGATAGAGAAAGAGAGAGTATCCCATAGTCATCAAGACCGGCAGGTTCAGCCGTGAGACCAGTGGGCTTGAACCTATCAACTCGCTATGGGCGCAGATGAGGCCAGCCCTTGGTAGACTGGGAAGCCCCCGGGGCGAGCAGTGGCTCCAGGTATGGAGGGGCGAAGACCGTGGGAGCAGACCCAACCATATACGGTAGGAAGGGGTGCGAACCTTGACAGTTGCGACCTTGCCAGGATTATTGAACAACAGTGTTGCCAAGGATTGCAAGTGCAGTGACGAGAGTTCCAAGGTCGATATTGGGTAACGATTTTGGATCTGTGATCTCGGTTTACACTGCTCGCTAGTGTATTTCCTTGTATATGATTACTCAATAGCCTAGAGATGGAAGATGATAGAGTGAATAAATTTATTGAGTCAAGGAACGAGCAGGCATTGGAAGAGTGCACCAACACCCAGCTGCAGCTAGTGGCGGACCACTTAGGGTTAAAGTTGAGGTCCTCCAAGGTGGCAGAGCGGGGGATTGAGATCATGGCTCAGCTCAAAGCCCGAGAGGAGGCCTCCAGGGAAGAACCGTCCCAAGCACCTGCCAGTGTTGATGTGAACCGGAGCGACGAGGGAAGCAGCAGAGGATCCAGCGGTAGCAGCAGGAGAAGTATAAAGCTGGAAATAATGAAGATGCAGCTCGAAGCCCAGCTGAAGCGAGAGGAGTTCGAAGCTCAGCTGAAGCGAGAGGAGCGTGAGCGCGAAGCCCAACTGAAGCAAGAGGAGCGCGATGCTCAGCTGAAGCGAGAAGAGCACGAAGTCCAGCTGGAGTGAGAGGAGCATGAGCGCAAAGCCCAGCTGGAGCAAGAGGAGCGTGAGTGCGAAGCCCAGCTGAAGCGAGAGGGGCGCGAAGCCCAGCTGAAGCGAGAGGGGCGCGAAGCCCAGCTGAAGCGAGAGGGGCGCGAAGCCCAGCTGAAGCGTGAGAAGTGCGAACCTCAACTGCAGAGAGAGGAAGGAGAAAGACAACTGCGACGGACGGAAATATAGGGGAAGAAGGAGGTCGAGTTGCGTCGAGTTGAGCACGGGCTGCCCTCGCTGCCTGCACGGTGGGATGACTTCAAGGCCCGGGAGCGCGATCTATCCACCTTTGACCCTCTAGAGGCTGAGGCTTTCTTCGATCATTTTGAGAGGATAGCAACATTCATGGAATGGACGGAAGAGGATTGGGCTGCGTTAGTGCAGAGTAGATTGACTTGTGAGGCCAAGGAGGCTTATAACATGTTGGACATCGAGGAGTGAGCCACATACGACACAATCAAGAAAGCAGTGCTCCACTCGTATAGACTGACCCCCGGAGGTCTACAGGAAACGCTTACGCGAGTGCACAAGATCATCCGGAAGGTCATATGATGAGACTGCTCAGGACATGGAGCGCAGGTTCTTACGATGGTTGAAGGCCGAAGAGGTAGAGACGATGGAGAAGCTGAAACAGTTGATTGTGATGGAAAAATTCATGTCGATGCTCTATCCAGAACTCAAGGTCAGAGTAAAGGTGGCAGGTATTAAGGATTACATTGGTTTTGGAAAAGTTGTTCAATGTCAACCAATATTTTTTGACTAGTTGTATAAGAAAAGGGCTGCAATTTTTCCAAGTTGCAGTACTGCAGCGTAAATAGAAAGGGAGATTTTTTGTTTTTTGTTTTTTTCAACGAATTTTACACATTTTCAAGTCTGAATAAATATACACACCTTTCAGATATAATCATTCTATGACACTTCTCTGACACATTAGCATATAATAAAGGATCTGTCGATAGATAATTTCCAAAACATCTTTAGTTTTCCTAATGCAAATTTTCAAATTTCCCCCCAAAAATTATGCAAATATGTCATGTTTATTGCTATTATAAAATCAATAAATGAACTTAGAGAAAAAAAAACTATCAACAAAATTGAGAGACATGTACTCCACATATACGGTGTAAGTTTCATGTAAACTGAATAAAAAATGAAAAAGTTATTTGAACGTTTATGTTACTTCAAATAAATACGAAAATAATAAAGTCTAAGGTGCTGCCATCTGTGGCTGAAGTTGACATCAACCAGTTTTCTCCAAAATTGACACCCTTACAGATAGGCTTATGTGCAGTCAGGTGCACGAGTTTCATGCAAATTGTTCGATAAAAAAAAAAAATTGAAAAAAATATATATTTTTTTTAATTTAAATTTGTTTTCTAATAAAATTAATTATAATATTTTTTTAATATTTTTTATTGTGATAGCTGAGAGTCATAGATATGATTTCAGTTTACACTTGGGCTTGATAATCGTTGTTGACAATTTTGGAATAATTTTGACACCTACTTCAATATTTTTTTTCGCCCTTCCTATTTATGCTACGATGCTGAGACTTGGGACAGATCAAACTCTTTTCATGTACAACTCGTCAAAAACGTTTGATTGAAATCGAACCAGTTTTCATTTAATTCATTTCTGGGGAAATCGGAATCTAAATCCCCCTTAAGGCTGCTGCAGACAATGCCGACATGCTAGAGGAGGCACTACATCTCAGAAAGGAGGGACCGCCCAGACACTCGCCATACCCAAGGTTTGGAAGGAACTTCAAGAGTTCAGGAGGAGCAGGGACTCTCCCAAGAGTACTTTACCCAGTGAGGTAAGCCGGTGCAAGAGTTCAGGGGAACTGGTGAGGAGACCCCAAGGGGAAAATGCCGGGACTGGTGCTGGAGCAGGGAACGCTGCCAGGGAGATGACGATCGGGGGCACGAGGAGGACCCAGGGGACGGCGGTTTCCGGGAGCGTTGCCCGAGTGACCGGTGGAGGGTCGCCTCCCAGGAGAGGCAGGTGTTTTAATTGTGGCGGGCGTGGACACTTCGCACGTGAGTCTTGACCAGGCAACACGGAAATGTGGCACTGGTCAGAATGGTCGACCAAGGAGCCGAGGATATTTCGAGCAGATCTACCCTAGAAAGGGAGGAAAAGATTCATCCTTTTATTTGTGAGGGTACTGTGAGAATAAAGGGGGCCGACCCCATTCCAGTGAAGATGTTAAGAGATACTGGGGAGGAGTTTACATTTGTGAGTGAGACCCTATTCACTGAGGGTTATGAGAACACCAGTGTGGGGGTGGCAATGGTGACCACTGTGGGTGGCCCAGTGAGAATGCCCCTTCACGAGGTGACATAAGACTCTGACTATGGCTGCAAGATCCTAGTGGTGGGGGTCTGCGCCTCGATGCCTGAGATGGAGGCTCAGGTCATTTTGGGAAATGACTCCTGTTGGGGATATGTCATCCGAAACCTCGTTAAGGGAGAGGAGTGTTTAGAACACTATAGGAAGGGTGGCAGTGTGTCGGACACCTGGGGAAACGCAAGGGAGATCGCTGAGGTAGCGTTCCCTGTGTGTGCGGTAATCCCGAGACAGTGTGTCGAAGGCTAAACGAGTGGATCTGGTCAGGCTGGAGAGGATGTGCCTGACAGGTTAGGAATCAATCGTCTTTTCGCGGAACCCGGAGGACATATGGAGAGTGGAGGGAACCCGGATGATGGAGTACAGATAACTCTCATCAGTCCTCTCGAGTTGGATCGCACTCAACTGGGCGAGCTGCAGCAGGAGGAGTTTCCCGAGTTGATACGAGAGGACGAGGGAGGTCGCGCTGGACCCAAGACTGCTATGCAATTCTACTTAGAAGAGGGGATGCTGACGAGGCAGTGGAGGCCAGTGAGGATGGAGGCACTAGAGGTGAGACGGCAGGTATGGGTTACCGACTCGTTGCAGAGGAGCAGTGCTAGATGTGGCGCACTCAGTGGACCCTGAAGGTCATCTAGGAGTAACCAAAACACTGAACCGGATCAGGGAACACTTCTATTAGCCGGGAATGGACGCCGACGTGAGACGTCATTGCAAAACATGTCTTCCTGGTAAGAGGGCGGGAAAGAACGTGCCGGCAATACCAAGGGCCCCTCTGCTTCCGGTCCATGCTTTCGGACAAGCGTTCAAGCGTCTACTGGTAGACGGTGTGGGGCCCTTGCCCCGAACGAAGAGAGGGAAGAACTACCTGCTAACGATTATGTGAGCGTCAACGAGGTTTCCGGAAGTGATCCCGGTGCGACATTTAACATCAATGAGTATTATGGGACATCTCCAGCGATTTTTCTCTTGGGTGGGGATGCCCAAAGAGATTCAGACTGATTGTGGGAGCGTGTTCCAATCGAAATGGTTCAGACAAACTATTGCAAGCTGGGGGATAACCCAGATTCGGTCTTCGCCCTACAGACCACAGTCGCAAGGAGCGATCGAGAGGTCCCACTCGACCTTGAAGACCATGTTAAGAGTGTTCTGCGTTGAACAAGGAGCAGAATGGGATGAGGCCGTGTATCCAGCGTTATTTGGGATACGGGTCGCAGTGGTAGAGTCTCTGGGATTCTCGCCGTTTCAACTCGTGTATGGACACGAGGTACGTAGTCCCCTATCGATTCTGAAGGAACGGCTGACGTCGGGAGTGGTCTGAACTCAGTCGACGAATGTGTGTAAATTCAGGGAACGACTTGGAAGTGCGAAGAAATTGGCAGCCGAGCATCCGAGGAAGGCCTGGAGGAAAATGTCCGATTGGTATGATCAGAAGGCTGTCCCAAGGGAGTTCCAGGTTGGGGCTTGGGTGTTGGTGCTGATACCCGGAAGGAGCAAGGTGACTGAACCGCGTTTTGAAGGACCATACAGGGCTGAAAAGCGTATTGGCCAGGTGAACTATGAGGTCAGCAAGCCGGACCGACCCCGTAAGATGCAGGTGTGTCATATAGATCATCTAAAGCTGTATTTCCAGGAAGAAGGAAAGGCCACCGTTCGGAACGGGACGATGCGACCAGAAGGAGAGAGGAGAGCGGTCATGTGTATGAAACTGAGCCAAGAATTACCGAAGGAAGAAGGAAAATGTGCCCGTGATGATGGCACTCATCTCTCCAACACCGAGAGTTTAGGAAGCATCTGGGAGAAGTTACAACATCTGAAAGGGAAGCAGAGGGCCGCCTTGATGACCATTTTGAGGGAGAATGAGTCTCTTTTCACTGACGTGCCCCAACGCCACAGGAGTGTGATGCACGAGGTGGAAGTGAGAGGTGAAAGGCCGATTAAGAAAAGTGCCTAAAGGATCAGCCCGGAGAAGAGGGAGCTAATGAGGAAAAAAGTGGAATATCTTCTGGCGAACTACCTAGCAGAGCCCAGGAACAGTCAGTGGAGTTCACCTTGTTTGTTGGTAAGAAAGAGCGATGGGACGTACCGTTTTTGTACGAATTATCGGAAGGTAAACGCCATCAATGTGTCTGATTCCCATCCTGTGCCCCGCATGAATGATTGTATCGAGCAGGTAGGAAGCGCCAGGTACGTGTCGAAGGTCGATCTCTTGAAGGATATTACCAGATATCATTGACTCCGGAAGCGAGGAAGATTTCTGCTTCGTC